>NC_142758.1:49894847-50046031 GCF_054948205.1 Urtica dioica subsp. dioica
AGTCTTCCGGACCTATATATAAACGCCCTCGAAATTTTCCCTCCCAAAGAAACACAAACCACACCCAAAATTCCCATTTCAATGGCCGAAGAAGAGCTAGAAGAAACCCTAGAGACGGTCCGACCCGAATTTCCAACGGGCCGGATCAAGAGGATCATGAAGCTCGACCCGGACATCGCCAAGGTCAACTCCGACGCACTATTCCTCGTCTCGCTCTCTGCAGAGCTATTCCTCGGATTCCTCGCCGAGAAATCCGCCGCCATAGCCGTCGCGAAGAAGCGCCGGACCGTCAAGCTCGAAAATATCATCTCCGCCGTGAAGAATCACACTCCGACCAGCGATTTCCTTTTGGACTCTCTCCCCGCCGCCGAGCCTCCGGCGATCAAAGATCCGACGGCGAGTCGACGGGATCGCCCACGCGCCGCCGCATCGGAGAAGCCTGTACCCGCCGGAACGCGTAGGATCGATGATTTCTTCAAGAAACCAGCGGTAATTGAGGCCGACGAGTCTTAGATCATAAAATTACATGTTTCAGTTCGTTCAAGTAATTTATTTCTATGTGCTCCGCTGTATAATGGAGATCTAATATATAGCTGTGATTAGGTGTTATACTTTTATTGGATGTGTCTCTTAATGTTCATTATCAATGTGATGATTAGGTGGTATTGCGATTGATTATCGATACATTATTTTCAAATTCCTCTCCTATCATCACAGTAGAGCAATCAAGGTAATAGTATTGTATTTGTATGTGACATTATTCAATTGATAATTGGAGCTCATAGTTTTTATGCATTATTCACGAAAGCTCACAGATCCTGCTAGAATACATGTTATTTGTTTGTGCTCTGATACGTGATTGTGTAAGAAATCAAGTCTAGCGTTAAGGCTAAACTCTTAGATCTGTAAATCAGGTTGTGTTTAGCTCATTTTCATCAGATAAGGCGTTAGTTATGACTTGAAGTAACCCAAACAGTAATTACAAAGCTATCAGAGTAATTTGTTTTGAAATCTCTAACAAATGGGAGACTTGCACAGCCATGATCAGGTTGTTTTGGATGTGTCTGTTAAATAATCTTCAATAGTAATATCCGTCTCCTAGCTGTTTTTTCCTGTTCGTGATTATTGCAATTTGGTCATCACTGTATAGTAATCAAGGAGATTTTTATTGTATTTGTGTGCGACATTATTCAATTGATAACTAGAGCTTATGAGATTTTCATAAAGGATATACATTATTACACCGATTTTATATAATATTCAGGGAGAAACTGGGCCAGAAAAAGTCGAGACCACTGAGGCTGTATCGTCTCTGAAAGCTGTGACACGGCTGGCCCTCGAAGGTATGTTTCTGTGCCCTTGTTGTCTCTTTAGTACTACGCTTCCACGAGGAGGCACTTTCTTCTTTTCCTGAAACGGAAAAAAGAAGGTTTAGGTTTAATTACTTGATTAATGATTAATTAAGTAATTAATCCCTTCTAGAAACTTGGAACTTTTACTCTTTGTCTGTGTTTTTCCTCCTCTTTTTCCTGCCTAAGCGCGTAATATTCTTCTAGCATTGCCACCAGCGGTACCTGAAACGTCAGGCCGTGAATCAGTGTCTTTAGTATATATACACACGATTGAATTTTTACTGATTGGTTTCGAATCTTTTAGTTTGAAATACCTCGTCGTACAGGAAAACCTTATTTCTCTCTTGTTCCCAAATTCTCGTCCTTCCTATCAGCGAGTCCATTAAAGCTGCAATATAAAAAAAAAAAAATTGTCCATGACAGCCAACTAAGTATATTTCGATAATACCTTTATACAAACAGATAAAATTATTTGGGAGATTTATGAGTCTCTTATCTTGTCTTTGCCTTATAGTTTAAATAAATAAACTTCTCGTTTTTTGTTTTATTCTCTCCATTTCGTGTTACCTGGGATTTATTTCAGCGGTAATCATCTACGTGACTATGTATCATTCTAAGTTTATTTTCAATATCATTTTTTTGTGTAAAATTATATTTGCGGGACATTATTTGAAGAAAAAAAAATATGAAAATGACATAGAAACCTACCACTCTCAAAGTATGAGAAAATAATGCGATTCTTACTGGAAAATCATCCAAGGTAAAAATTTAAAAATTGATTTTAGAAAGTATCATCCAAAAAAATGATAATTCATCCAAAATATAAAAATTACAAGGCTAATTTAACAAATAAATATAAATGAAACTCTCACTACTAGCTTAATTTTTTAAATTTTTTTTTTTTGTGTGCTTATAATATAATCAATAAAAAATAAAAAGCAACAAATTTTATAAAAACGACAAGAATGTAAAACGACAGCCACACAATCAATTTTCCCGCCAAAATTGACGAGTCTTCCGGACCTATATATAAACGCCCTCGAAATTTTCCCTCCCAAAGAAACACAAACCAAACCACACCCAAAATTCCCATTTCAATGGCCGAAGAAGAGCTAGAAGAAACCCTAGAGACGGTCCGACCCGAATTCCCAACGGGCCGGATCAAGAGGATCATGAAGCTCGACCCGGACATCGCCAAGGTCAACTCCGAC
Organism: Urtica dioica subsp. dioica; assembly: GCF_054948205.1. Classification (NCBI taxonomy): domain Eukaryota; kingdom Viridiplantae; phylum Streptophyta; class Magnoliopsida; order Rosales; family Urticaceae; genus Urtica; species Urtica dioica. The sequence goes on from NC_142758.1 coordinate 49,897,411, forward strand.
GCACTATTTCTCGTCTCGCTCTCTGCAGAGCTATTCCTCGGATTCCTCGCCGAGAAATCCGCCGCCATAGCCGTCGCGAAGAAGCGCCGGACCGTCAAGCTCGAAAATATCATCTCCGCCGTGAAGAATCACACTCCGACCAGCGATTTCCTTTTGGACTCTCTCCCCGCCGCCGAGCCTCCGGCGATCAAAGATCCGACGGCGAGTCGACGGGATCGCCCACGCGCCGCCGCATCGGAGAAGCCTGTACCCGCCGGAACGCGTCGCATCGATGATTTCTTCAAGAAACCAGCGGTAATTGAGGCCGACGAGTCTTAGATCATAGAATTACATGTTTCAGTTCGTTCAAGTAATTTATTTCTATGTGCTCCGCTGTATAATGGAGATCTAATATATAGCTGTGATTAGGTGTTATACTTTTATTGGATGTGTCTCTTAATGTTCATTATCAATGCGATGATTAGGTGGTATTGCGATTGATTATCGATACATTATTTTCAAATTCCTCTCCTATCCTCACAGTAGAGCAATCAAGGTAATAGTATTGTATTTGTATGTGACATTATTCAATTGATAATTGGAGCTCATAGTTTTTATGCATTATTCACGAAAGCTCACAGATCCTGCTAGAATACATGTTATTTGTTTGTGCTCTGATACGTGATTGTGTAAGAAATCAAGTCTAGCGTTAAGGCTAAACTCTTAGATCTGTAAATCAGGTTGTGTTTAGCTCATTTTCATCAGATAAGGAGTTAGTTATGACTTGAAGTAACCCAAACAGTAATTACTAAGCTACCAGAGTAATTTGTTTTGAAATCTCTAACAAATGGGAGACTTGCACAGCCATGATCAGGTTGTTTTGGAAGTGTCTGTTAAATAATCTTCAATAGTAATATCCGTCTCCTAGCTGTTTTTTCCTGCTCGTGATTATTGCAATTTGGTCATCACCGTATAGTAATCAAGGAAATTTTTATTGTATTTGTGTGCGACATTATTCAATTGATAACTAGAGCTTATGAGATTTTCATAAAGGATATACATTATTACACCGATTTTATATATATTCAGGGAGAAACTGGGCCAGAAAAAGTCGAGACCACTGAGGCTGTATCGTCTCTGAAAGCTGTGACACGGCCGGCCCTCGAAGGTATGTTTCTGTGTCCTTGTTGTCTCTTTAGTACTACGCTTCCACGAGGAGGCACTTTCTTCTTTTCCTGAAACGGAAAAAAGAAGGTTTAGATTTAATTACTTGATTAATGATTAATTAAGTAATTAATCCCTTCTAGAAACTTGAACTTTTACTCTTTGTCTGTGTTTTTCCTCCTCTTTTTCCTGCCTAAGCGCGTAATATTCTTCTAGCATTGCCACCAGCGGTACCTGAAACGTCAGGCCGTGAATCAGTGTCTTTAGTATATATAAACACGAGTGAATTTTTACTGATTGGTTTCAAATCTTTTAGTTTGAAATACCTCGTCGTACAGGAAAACCTTATTTCTCTCTTGTTCCCAAATTCTCGTCCTTCCTATCAGCGAGTCCATTAAAGCTGCAATATAAAAAAAAAAAAAAAATTGTCCATGACAGCCAACTAAGTATATTTCGATAATACCTTTATACAAACAGATAAAATTATTTGGGAGATTTATGAGTCTCTTATCTTGTCTTTGCCTTATAGTTTAAATAAATAAACTTCTCGTTTTTTGTTTTATTCTCTCCATTTCGTGTTACCGGGGATTTTGTTGACAGTTATTCTTGCACGTTCAGCTCGTCTTAGGTTCTTGTGAGCGCCTCTACTGACCGAGTAACGATTCTCATCCTGAAAATATAAAAATTTACAACTTGTTTTTGCACAAAAAAAATACATATTTGATTAAATGAAAAGAAAAGGAAAGCGAACCCTTGAATAATCTTCCAACCATCGTTCCTCATCGCACGCTAACATCCATTTCTCAGCCTTGTCTGTGATCCCTTTTCTGCTCAAAGCCTCTTCTTTCGCTCTCCATATCTGTTCGTCCATGCTTATTAACAGATCCGCGTGATCGATCTCCCCTTTTTTAAAAAAAAAAAAAATTAATTATATTGAAGTCAGATTTGTTCAAGAGAAAGAAACAAAAAAAAGACATCGATTTTGATGGATTAATATTTAGGTGTTTTACCTAATCTAATGAGGTTGAAAATATTATCCATATCGGAGCGCGAAGGAATCTCCATGTGCGCTCTATTGCAAATCTCCTCGAGTTGTTTCTGCTTCTTCATGAATAGCTCTTTCATTCTGCTCGCTTTTAGTTGATCCAGTCTCTTCACTTCTTCCTCCGCCTTTCAAAAAAAAAAAAAAAAAACTATTACAATTATAATCTTTATCTCCAAATTCCTATAGTTATTATTATTGTTGTTATTAGTCACCTGAAAGAGTATGCTTTGCGTGAGACTACCCGGATCGGACACCTCAGAAGACGAGACTGACAACAACCGAATGACATGGGAAAACAATCGACGGTCTTCGATTCTCGTATCCATAAGATTCCACAAGTTTGTCAACGCTTTTCCTAGTTGGTGAAGCTGCCATATATTATGAGCATAAGAGCTTACTTTTTTTTTTTTTTTTTGCTTCTCTTTGCTTGCAATGCAAGTCAAGGAAGAAAAAAACGTATGAAAAAGAAAGACTTGAAGACCGACCTTGTCAAGCCGGTTTTTCTTTTCTTCCTCGAGCGATTCCACAGCAGTGTCGAGCTTAGCCAAGACATCGTTGCTTATATTCTTTGTTACCGCACATAGGTCGTTCAAGCTCGGATGAACTTCCGAGATGATCGTGGTTGAATCAAGCCCCAATATTGTAGACAATTTGTGGACCGCATCTATACATCTTTCTGCTCTCTGAAGCCTTTCATTCTTAATTTACAAAAAACAAACAAAACTTGTACTTAAACCTCAGTACATAAAAGGCTTTTAGCGTGAATGACCTTGAACCTTAAATAAACTGTTTTATAATTTCAAGAAGTATTATTAAACGAAAAGGTAACTCTAAAAGTCCAAAATTATTTTACTTTTATATGGTGTTTCAAAGGAGGGAATATAATTTAAGTAGTTTCTTTCATCAAATAAACAAATTAACTAAACTTGTGCATATAAGTTTAGGTGTTTGAGTTTTATTGTTTTAGAAAATGGCTAAAATGCTACCAAAAAAAAAATGTACTGACAAAAAAATTAATGACATCATATTTTATATGCCGTTGTATCATTATTATTATTATTATTACCTTCTCGTTGTGGAGCCGCTGGAGCTCAGCCCGACACTCCTCGAGCCTCTTCAGAGAAAGATCGTTCTCGTTATCAGCGCTGCTGACGAGATTGCTGATCAACGGCTCTGATTTCCCAGCAATCTCCGTGGCGATCGCCTGAATCTGAGATCGGATGGAACGGAACTGACTCACCCTCTCCTCTCTCTTGATCCGCATCTCCCTCAGAGCCGGCGCGATCGACCCTAGTTGATCTCTCAGCGTTCCCGCCATTTTCTCCGGCTAATAGTAAGGAATCAAATAAAATACGAAAAAACAATAATACACAGATTTGCGATTCACGTCGAAAATCCAAGACATTAAAAAAAATCGCGGTCAGACGAGGAATTTCGCCATGTCAAAAAATTGGTTACAAGTCAATAAAACATAATCAAAGTAAACATAATTCATAAAATATAAGATTTATTTTGGAATATTCTTTTCATACCCGAGAAGGAAGAGATAGAGGCTCGCCGAGGGACAAGAGGAGATGAGTGAAATCGGCTTCGGCCTCGGCTAATTCTTGGTGAAGCCGAGCCCGAGAAGTGTTTGCCGAGTCGACTTTTCTTCTATAAACTTCGACGCACTCTTGTTCCAAGTCCACCAAAACCTTCTCTCTCTCAAACTTATCTTCTCCAACTTCGTTCCATATCATCTGTGTGTGTATGAATTTAACGAACATTTCAAAGAAAGACAAATTTAATCAAAACAAAGATACCCAGAAAGTGAGAGAGACTTGCCTGAAGTTCTTGGAGTAGATATCCGCATGAAGTTTCTATCATCGTTGAGCTTCGAGTTCCGATTGATGAAGTCTGAAACGAACTCATTTGTGTGTGAGATTTTGCTGCCTAAAAGGGATTTGAAAGTTCATTGATTGTCAGCCAAGGAAAGTACTGATTTAGTGGAGTTTTTTTTTTTTTTTTGGTTGTGAGTTTTGCTTCAAAGACAAGGATTTGACAGGGAGGAAAAAAAAAAAAAAGGTAGGTAATTTTGAATCTTTGGGTTCAAGAATCACACCAGACTGAATTTTTGCAGCTTTTTCTCTTCCAGAACATTTGAACTGAGAATAATGCAATACAACTTTATTTTTTCTTCGGAAACTAAAATTAAGTTAAGGTCTCTCATTCAGAGAGTTTTTATTCCCACCTTATTTTGCACCATATTGACTAAAGCTTGTACGCCAACGTGAGTTCTAAGTAATAATTGCTTATTATTAGTGAGGAAAGTTGCGAGTTCATTTTTGGAATGTGGACATTTTTTCTTTTTTAGAGTTTGATTTAAATTTACTTGTAAATAGCCAAGTGCTTTTAGGTGGGGTGAGGAATCGGATAAGGACCATCTGATTTGGTGATGATAAACATTTAAAATAAACGATATTTTATATTATTATTAACAACCTAATTGATTAGTCCATAATTTCTCTTGGCTCGTCTGTTTTTATTAATGTATGTATTTTTTTATTTGTTCTGTTAGTATTTCATTTTCTCGTGTCAATGGAAAAAGTAGGAGGTGATATTCCTCATTCCATGTATGCATTTTTTTAATTGATTAGTTTCAAGGTTTTCAACAAAAAAAATAATATTTTCTTTTGCAATTGCAAACTCATGATGACGTAATTAAGGCTTGATGTATAAGTTTGAAATAAAGCGACAAGTCCTCTATACCTTTCTATTATCTAATTATGGAAAATTAGACTAATCAAAAGGTATAGATTTATCATAATTGAAGAAATACTTGAAGATCCCAAGTTGTACTCATTGAAGTACCACATCTAAACTTTCACATATTGTTAAAATTAAAACATGACAAGTACAATTGACGTTTATAATCTTGGTTTTTCTATGAAAAAAACAATAAAAATGTAGGCCAGAATGATCTTCAAAAAAATTGATCCCTAACCAGAAAATGCAAATCTTATATATCCTATATTTATGCTTAATACAACGAGTAACAATATTGTAAGTATAATCCCCCAACCAATTAATTGTCACATTCGGAAAAAATTTTCCAAAGAATTCTGAAATTAAACAGAAACTGAAGGTTCAAAAGATTAAATGAAAACATACATGTATTGTGTGTGTATAGTTCATTAATTTGGCCATCATAGCATTCTTACATAGAAGTATGTTTCAATTTTTTTTTTTTTTTTTAATAATCTCGTGTATGGTGGTTGGTGATGGCGCTTTCATTTGTGGGATAAATAAATAATAAAAATAATTATAGTATTTATGTACAGTTGTCTAACTGCAACGTTGTATTTAAGAATTGTAACAACATTATTCTTCTGAACTTATGTACACTGACATGTGGAGTTCTACTGAAAACGACATTACAACTATTTCCTACACAAGCTCATATGCCCAGCTAGCTAGCTAGTTCGGTACTACTATTAGTTTTGTAGTCTTTTTTATTTTCCTTTTTCTAATCGTTTGCTTTTTATTTATCTACTACTTTGTACTCATCCTGTACAAGCGGTTCGGCTTAACGGTAGCCACCCGCCACCGTCCGATCTTAGCGGTGTAACGGTCACCGTTAAGCCGTCGGTAACGGTATCGGTACCGTTAAGCCATGGAGGGCAGTGGATGAGCTTCCGCAGTTGTTGGTACCGTTAAGCCATTTTTCCATTAAAAAAACACAGGTGCAGTGCAGTGGCTGTTGCAGCTTTTTTTTTTTTTTTTTTTTTTTTTTTTTTTTTTTAATATCAGCCGTCTGATTTGCTGACTGGGTTAGATCTATGGTTTTAACGGCTTAATGGTAGCCGTTAAGCACTTCCATTAGCTACCGCTACCGTTAAGCTAACGGTAGCAGTTAATGGCTTAACGGTAGTACCACTACCATTAAGCCAGTGGTAAAGCCTTAATGGCTTAATGGTAGCCAATGGTGGCCGTTTGTACAGGATGACTTTGTACAAACCTCCATATGATCAAAGAATAATACTCATCTAAATTCTTCTTTTACATTTTTTTTCTTCAAAAAAATTAATTTAGGAATGCCATTATTATTATTATTATATAATTTTGCTAAAATAATGTCTTCTGCCAGTTTTTCAGTGTTTCTATTCACCTTCTACTTTCGAGTTGTCTCGCCAATTTTCCGAGACTATTAAATTTTGGACATTTTTTTCCTTTCTTTTTTTTAATGTAATTCAGGATTTTTTTTTAAAAAATTCAGAAATTCAATATATATAGATGTCTCTTAATTTTTTTTTTCTTCTGAATTTTAATAAAATAATAAATAAATAGATAAAAATTTCCAAATAAACAAATAGTCTTGGGGCTGATGTATGTAAATAACTTTATCAAGATCGGGCTGATAAATTTCAAGATTGGGCCTTTCTAATACAGTCCATTATGGTAAAAAGCCCATGTATTAGTCCGAAACTTCTTTTATCCCACATCGCTGAGACATATCGAGAAATGGTTCATTTTTTTTTTGGCGCTCTAGCTTATTAGCCTTTTTAAAACTTAGAATTGTGAAATAACCAACGTTTTAGTAATATTTGGTAATTAGCCAATCTTTCATGCAATAAGACATAATTACCCTTATTTTTTCCCCTAATTATTTACCAAAAATAAATTAAATGAAAATAATTTATTTATACCTAAATACTCTCTCTCTCTCTCTCTCTTTGTTACATTTTTAGTCATAACAGAGGTTAAAAAAGAGCATCTCGCAGTTAATAGTCGGTAATAACTCTTAATAGGTTTCTACCATAAACTTATTAACAGTTATTACCGATTATTAGTTAAAGCAGAAACCTATTAACAGTTATTAACGATTATTAACTGCGGTTTTTATGTTTTTGACATTTGCTCCTAACTAAAAAATGTGACGAGAGAGAGAGAGAGAGAGAGAGAGAGAGAGAGAGAGAGAGAGAGAGAGAGAGAGAGAGAGAGAGAGAGAGAGAGATGTGACGAGAGAGAGAAAAGAGAGAGAGTGTGAACATGAAAAATAGAGAGAGAGAGAGATAGAGAGATAACTGAGATCCTAATAATTAGAGATTTTGAATAATAAATTAAATTTTATTAATTTCGAAAATAAATTATATTATATAATTAATAAGGGTAAAAATGGTATAAACAATATGCCACATAAGCAAAATGACTATAAATCAAAAAAGTTTGAAACGTATGACAGAATGAAATTCTTAAGTTTGAATTGGCTTAATCAGTTACAAAACTCTTTTTTTTTTTTCAATTGTTAAAAAACTATTCTCAACTTCTAAAAAAAAAAAAAAACCGAAGTCGAAGTTTGCCACATAGCAGAGAGAGAGAGAGACTGTACAAATTTCAGTCATTTTCTAGTAGACATGAAAATGAAATATAACTGCATGCATTGTTCTATAATTAAGCTGAAATGGTTTATCTTCTAATAAATAAATAAAATAAAATAATAATAATAATAATAATAGTATGTGAGTGAGTATATTTGCTTGGGAGTCAAGAAAGAAGATTGTAAGAAGGCATGTCTTCGATCCTCATAACACCTTCCATTAGAATTTCCCTCTCCAACTGAGCCCTTGTCCATTTCACAACATCCTAATAACACATTTCAAAAACCAATTTTTTTTTTCTTACTTATAATTCCAACGAATATTCTATAATTAGTTAGTTTATAATTTATTTATCTATTTAATTTCTCACATTGAACTCCATGTACGTGGCATTTCTGTCGCGCCATTGCTTGTCCATAACCACGAACGCCACACAGTACAACAAGTCAAACGCCAACTCGTCCTCTGTCAAATAATATATATAAAGTCAACGCTAAAAAAAAGATATAGGATTGATATTCTCTCATTTTTCTAATAAATGTAAAAATTATATAAAATAATAATTTGAAACTAATTAGAGGGTAAAAATATACTTATATATATTGGCCTATTTTACTAACGTTACACAAAACTTAATTATTTTGTAAATACATTAATTCTAATTTAAAGTAATTAGCTATTTAATTAAAAACCTTATAAAATAAATAAACAAAAATCAATCTTAGTCTTATAGATAAATAAATATACAAATCTCTCTCTCTCTCTCTCTCTCTCTCTCTCTCTCTCTCTCTCTCTCTCTCTCTCTCTCTCTCTCTTACCAGACAATATCTGCGAGAAGACCGGTTTAACGAAAGTTCTGGGCTTCACTACAATGAACGAAGAAAAGTAAAAAAAAAAAAACATAATTAGTCATGAAATATTTGCTGAAAATATTGAATTTTGCGTTCACACGTACGAGAATCAAGGTCAAGCATTTGCATGATCATGAAGGTGATATTCACTCCCGCCACGGCGAATGGATAATATTCCCACATATCTCCATTCCCTACTTGCTTCTTTAACAGACGCTGGAACGAATTCTGCCCAAAAATTTAATTCTTTTTAATAAAAAACAATTATCATATGGAAATAATAAAGAACTACTTAGATTTTTATTTTTATTTTTTATATTATATATAAATAGTTTGGCTTACTGGGAATGTATTTGCGAAGAACAAGAGATTCTCCAGGGAAATAAACCCGGCTCCTCTGTTGCAAACAAAGGCACAAAGAGAAATGTTACGTGATTGATTATCAAATGATTGATTTTGTATTATTTTAGTCCATCGTAAAATAAAAAAAGAAGCATATTTTACTTGTTAAACCAAACCGCTAAACAAAAAACATATTTTGACATATTTAAGTAGTACTTGTTAACTTTTTTGTTTTAAATAATTAAATTATAGTCCCTGAACTATTATATGTGTGGTATATTGGTCCCTAACTTATATTCTTAATCGAACTACTGATTTTCCTTGTATTTTTGTCCATTTTCAAAGAAGAAGAAGAAGAAGAAAAATATTAAATAAAGCCACTAAACTTAAAAATATTTACAAACTTGGAGTAACTTGTTAATAAAATAAATATTTATTAAATTATACTCTGCCCCTAAAAATACTTTTTTTTTAAATCAAATAAAAGTAAAATTTTATAAAAAGTACTTTGTTTTATTAAAGCACCAATTTGCTACAAACAGCTCAACAATTATTTGTGTCAAAAAGCTTATAATTATTAATATTTAATTTTAAAACCTGAAATCGGTGGAAGGGTCTTTTCCTTGCCAACCCATTTCCTTCCATTGATCGGAAATCAAGCCGTTGAGCTCCTCATTAGGGTACGTCGCTGACCATAGAGCTCTCAACGCTTCCTGTACACTCGTCTCACCAGATTATTGCCCAACACAAATTATATTTTTTTTGAGAAATTGCCTCGACTAGCACTATTTGATAATTTTTTTCAAATTTCCCACCAAAAACTTAATTTGATTAAATATACTAGTAAGTCACTTGGACAAATACAATTTTACTCTCAACATGATATCAACAATTGACATCTATTGTTGACATAGAGATGTCAAATATTGACATCTATTGTTGACATCTGTGAGTTTTGAGTTCTCTGTTTGTTGATATAGATATTAACAATTGACTTCTATTATTGACGTCTATATCAACAATTGACATAAATTGTTTATATCAATCGTTAAAGATAAAATTTTATTTGTATAAATAATTTAGTAGTATTTTTTTTACTAAATTAAGCATTTTGTGAAAAATTAAAAAAAAAAAAAAAAATTAGTAGTTGAAGCAATTTCTCTATTTTTTTGCAATACTAAATTAATGCACAATTAAAGTTAAAACAAACCTGGTGATCCACTCTAGAAGCATCATAGAAGACCTTCATTCGGTTCTTTAGCCGATTCAGCCTTTCTTCCTGAGAGTAGCCACGGCATATACATGCTTTATATTTATATATATACTAAGCTAAAACAATAATATTTTATCTTTTTTTATTTTTGTTTTTTACTTGCCTGTTGGGGAGTCAAGTTGAGGCAAAATCGGTCGTAATTTCCTTTTCGTTTGAAGCAGACACAAGTGAGTCCTTTGCCTATCCATGCCGGCGAAACGCATGTCGTTTCATCTGCAATTAAAATTTAATTAAACAAATATAATAAAATTACTAATTTGCCCTTTTTTTTAACTAGTGAGATTTGAGATTATTTTACACACTATATAAAATAAAAGAATTTACCACTGATTTTGTTGGTTTTAATGAACTTCTGTTTCTTTGGAGATGGTTTTTTAAGAACAACGAATTGGTTTGAGTTTGAGAACAGTCTAAACCTTGACATAATTGGAAAAAAAAAAGAAGAAAAAGACAAACTCTAAACTTGATCAACAAAACAGAAATAAAAATAATATATCTACTGGAGTCTCTCCTTTTTTTTTTTTTAATCACATACCAGACATATATATACTAATAAATCATCCATGCAAAAAATAGTTTTTACATCTCAACGTAAGCTTTTTCAGGGAAAAAAAGGAAATAAATAGATATGAATGACATAGTGATGATCTAGGATAGAAATTGGTCACAAAATTTGCAACCAACTTTATAAGCTTTCAGACCAAACACCAACTAATATTTATATTCTAGAAGCAAGAAAATATAACACCATCAATACATTCACAGAACTTTGTCACAAAATAAAAATATGTACTATAATTCTGGTCTCTAATAATTATTTGAAAAAGTTGAGAAAGCGTGTTGCTTTTTTATCCAGATTGCATTATGGTCACGTTCTATAGTTTTCGGAGGAGGCACAATGGTTGTGGTGTGTTTTATGTCCTATTATATACATATATATATATATATATATTTTATATAAATGTATATTGTGTATATATACATATATATATATATGCACACTTGCTTGGTAAAATATATATGCATAACCCGATGACACGGAATCATTAAGAGATAAATAATACCGTTAATAGGAAAAGCTATACTGTTTTCTTATGATTATTATTTAAATACAGTCAAGAGGTCATGGAATCACAAGACATGGATAGAAACAAATTAAGAACTATGTCCTAGGAACATTATATGGCAAAAATTTCCATGTGAGAACACCTGATCAAATCTGGTCTTGGGAAATCGGAAAGCTGTGTTTATAATATATAATACATCTTTTTAATTTAGTTTTATAAACTCAATTTCTGAACATGACAATTGACAAGAAAATATAGGTATATAATATATACATATACATATTAGTAAAATAATGTCATTTTTAAAATATAGGTATATCATATGCGTATACGGTATATACACATATACATACATGTACATTTCATAGATAGATATAAAATGTGCACAAATTACAATAATATGTCACTCACAATGAGAAAACAGCAATTAGACCTTTAATTATTATGAGAAAACAGCACTCCAATTATTATTTGAAACACAGGTCACCAAACTATAAACCTTTAATTTCTATTTTAATTCATAAGTGTGTGCGTATTGCGTAAGCAAGCATATATATACGTAGATGCAATTAGTGAGTGTTCCAATTATTTCATTAGGAGTTTATAGAGAGATTATAGTGGGTGGAGTTTGGTTATATATATATATATATACCTATTACCTAGTGTTCTTCTGACACATATATTTACTTACTCGTATAAAGAATCTATATATGTGAGAATGGGAGTGTATATTACGTAGAAACTATAGTCAACAAACCGTCGGCGTGATGTGGGTCCCACAAAACACAGCCTATAAGCTAAATTGTAGGACCGTTTGGCCATTGGAAATTGGAAATGAACAAATATCGTATTATAATCGCCAAAGCATAAATAGAATTGAAGGTCATTGAACCTTCAAAACGCAGCGTTTCTCTCTCTCTCTCTCTCTCTCTCTCTCCACAGAATACCAATGTTACCAAATACGCCGTCCAATCCACTTAATATCTATGATTTATTCATTTCAGTTAAATCCCTATACGTTGTATTAAACTTATAGACTCGGAAAATCTCAGTAAAACTCTAATCATCCAAGATTAAAAAAAAATGAAGCTTTTGAAAATGAAAGCACAAATTACAGAGCGTGTTCATATTCTAGACTAAGAATAGAGGAGGAGCGATTCATACATAATCAATATTCCAAGGGCATTAAGTCATTTCGCTCGTTTTCATTAAATACCATTGAGGAATGATCGTAGAACACAACACAGCACACACACACACACACATATATATATATATATATATATATATATTATATTAAATAAAGATATGGAGAGAAATTTATGAACCTGAAAAGGAAGCAGAAGAGTCGTGATGGGCTGAAGAGCAACGCGATGAGTTTATGGAAGAAGATGATGAAGATGGTGAAAGTGTACGGATCGCCACACTACTCATCTCTCTCTCTCTCTCTCTCTCTCTCTCTCTCTCTCTCTCTCTCTCTCTTTCAATATTACATAACACATGTACACTCTTCACTCAAGTTCTAGAGAGAGAGAGAGAGAGAGAGTGAAATGGAGTTTCTTTTGGTCCCAAAATCGACTTTTGTGCGACCTTTAGCTAACTGATCAATGCGAGTGACGTGCAAGCAAGTAAATAAATATATATATATATATATATATATATATATATATATATATATATATTCGTTTGGGATTTCTCCATAAAGAGCAAACCAATTTTACACAAGTAAACATTAAATGTGGTTTTCTATGAGTAGAAACTAAATAAAATATTGACAATGCATTCCTATTTTTACGGACTCTCGATCTCAATTAAAAAGGGGAAGAAAAAAAAAGTAGGGTTTTTAAAAAAAAAAAAAAAATTCTTAGGGAAAAAGTAGGTTAATTTTTGGTCACCACTTACTTACTATGATATAAACAAAACAAAGTTTATTATGGTTTTTTAGTGGGATGCTTGAGTCTCAAACGGCAAGTAAGATTTTAGAATATTTGGTCTATTATATTGTCATTGATAGCTAGTAATATTTTATTTAATTGGTTGATCAATAAAGTGAGAGACGCCAAAGATTGAGGGGACATGAAATTCTGGTTGGTTGACAAAATAATCCAAAACATATGGAGCAGATTCCACATGGCCACGTAGGAACTTCCGGACAATCTCTTTATGATGCTTTATTTGTTTATATTTTTAATTTATCGCAAAATAACTTATAGTTGTTATCTAAAAAAAATATCCAAAGGAACTATTGATGAAAAAAAATGAAAAACGGCCATAACAATTGTCTACATGGAAATCCGTATACCTATGGGTATAAGTTGAATACAACAAATATTTAAGTCGGATTAAAATCTCGCACGAAATTAAAACTTTTCGTGTAGAATGAATCACATGAAGTGTACACATGCATAAGCTATTTGAATGTAATCGATATTATGCTGAAAAATCGATAAAATCGCACAAAGATTGTTATAATAATTAAATAAATAATTACGGGATAAAAGACAATTTGCGAATTTTTTTTAAAATAATTATCAACGAAAATGATATAATAAAACAAGAAAAAACGTAGACAGAATATTGAACCAATTAAAATAAATAATACACGAAACCTTAACTAGAAAAAGAAAAAAAAACAAAGGGTATCGTTGGGGCTCGTTAGACGATCTCCTTAAAACAATATTGCTCTCCCACCGGATGTTAGAAATAACGAGCAAGAGTTTCACAGGATATAACGACGATGAGACGGACGGTGCACCACAACGTACGACTCCGATGAACAGAACTCTATGTCAGAACCTACCACCGGACTGCAAAGAAAAACAAACTCGAATTTCTGGAGGGAGAGAAGAAACTGTTTGAAAGCTGGCTTCAGTGCGTATGAAACAAAAGCATACGACATCTTTATATAAGCGAAGCCAAAGTCTAAAACTGTTCAGCAATAACCACAACCATTAAGGCACGGTTACAACATTTGAAAACGTTCCGACAATAACAACAGTGCTAATGTACGTTATGGACATTCAAAGCTCGCTATGAAGGCTTACATGCACGGTTACAAAGTATAAACCGTAGCCCAATGACTGCTCGGTTACAAACTAATAAAACCATAGCTTTTAATACTAATATTTATTTATTAAATAAATAATATATTATGAAAAGGAAAAATATTGGTATGCACTCAATCACAACACATTCATTCCTTCACAAATATTGATATTTTTCAATACACTTTGAGCATCAATTTTTCATTCAATATAGTATTGATTTTGACGAATAAATATTCAATCTTATATCCGTCGCAACGAAGAATAATAATACGCTGAAATTAATCAATTCCGATGAGTGGACCCCACTCAAAACTTAGTCACAAATCAGTCAAACACAATGTATTAAATACTCTTTAATACCTTTTATTCCAACAACAACAATATAAAAATCACACGAAAAAATTGCGAAAATTGCAAAAACAAAATGTTAGTTATATGTTTTATAGTAATATATAATATAAATATATACCTGCGAAATTCTTAAATATCTGCAGAAGACCTCAGCAATAAAATAATTTACTAATGAAATCAAAGTTGCGGTGCAATAAGCGATATTTTAATGAGAATACTTGCCTATATTTTCTATAAACAAAAAATACTTGCATTTAAAGAATAAATAAACAAAATATGGTCAGACTACTGATTATACGTTAATTCGGTGATTAAATTTGATCAAGTTGCGAGAGAATTTTTTTCCCCCCTTTTTACTATCTGATTTTGTAGATCGTGGGTTGATCTCGAGAGTTATTTTTAACCAAATAATCTTTATTATATTTATAAACAAAAGTAATTTTATTGTTTCGTGTAATAGTGCATTATCAATTTTTTCTATTTTAGGAGTGTAGCCAAAATCAACCTTAATTAGCACGTATTTGCAATATTGCAAACTATGAGGAATGGACAGGATTATGACATCACTATAAAGTCAAACTAACTATTGAATATAGATACGAAATTGAAGCTTGGTTTAAGGGTGTTATGCAAAATAAAGCCATATAAATATTAGGATTTGAATCAGTTGTTTTTATCTATATTTTACTTTTTTTTTCTATTTTTTAGCTTAAAGTCTTAAACACATAATCGTATCCCGAATATGATGAAAAAAAAGGTTTACTCAAAAGTTTTCTTTTTTTATTTTATTTATCATCTTTCAAAAAAATGCTTTTGGTGATCCAAGAAGCTAAAACGAACGGCGTGAGTGTGGTTTCAAGCAAAAAAAAAAAAAAAAAAAAAAAAAAGAAGAAGAAGAAGAAGAAAGAACGGCATAAGTGTTACTGTTGGCTAAAAAGAAAAGAAAAAAAATGTATTTGTACGGAGAAAAAAAATTATTTATAGTAATTGTGTTACTATTTGCATATGTAATGTCTCTTTCAATTGGCTTTGCTCTGAATAAATCTACAACAATTGACAGCCAGGCGGCACTGACCGCGACACATCCAAGAGACCACATTACCAAGGAACTTTAACTTTATATTTTATATAAAAAAAAAATGATTTAATTAAATCCCACAAATACCGATTTTAATATATTCATTACAATAATATCTAATTCTACAAAATAGATTTTTTTTAAGTGAAACTACACCAGCATTTATTATAAGTAAAACTATACCAACATTTATTATTTATTTTTAACTATTTTTTATTTATACATATCATATATTTGATTACATAAAACATTTAATGTCAAATTACAAATAAATGTTGTAATGGAAACAAATCGTTGTTTCGGAAGATTGAATTTATGCCCTCACGCAAGAGTTGACCTCGCAGGTAGTGGCTGAGCCAGAAATTGAAGAAAAAAAAAAATTAAGGGAGGACAAATTTTAAAAAATTATATAAATTTAAGCTAAAAATATAGGGTAAATTTTATAATTTTGAAAAGTTCATAGGGGTATCTGCTCCTTTGGTCTCCATGTGGCTCCACCACTGCTCACATGTACGAGATAATGTCACCCAATTTAAATGCTTGGAGTAAACATAATAGAAGGTAGACATATGTATGTTAAAATTATAACTTAATAATCTAATAATAAATAAAATATCACAAATCAAGGTAACAAGCGGAGAGCTAAACATGAGTTTGACAAATATATTTATAATTAAAATGACTCATTAAACTATTTTCTATATAGTTTGAAAAATTATAAATAAACATGAAGTATTTGTAGAACGAGTTTTGAAAAGCTTGTATTAAAGCCATAGTAGTTTTTTTTATTTTTATTTTTTATTTTTTATTTTTTTTAGATGGATTAAATTCAAAATTAAACAAAGAAAAAAGTATAAAAAAGTTATGCCCCAAAATAATCATGGATGTTACTCAGGTTGGCAGTTGGTAATTCAATGGGTTGATGTAATTTTTACACCAAATATAGTATAACTTTTACACTAATTTTTTTTTTACTCAAATGGTACTACACTATATATTACACTAAAAAGAATATTCTTATAATATGTTTTTTTATTAGGCTTTTTAATTTAAGATGCTTTTAGATTAAGTGTATTAATTTTATTAGTTAGTTATATCTAAATACATATATAAAAATGTAATTGTATTTTATTTATTAATTATGTGTAACATATAGTATAAATCAATAATAAATTATTTAAAAATAAAATAGAAATAATAAAAATGAAAATTAATAAATTTTATGTATACAACATTTTTTAGGGAATAAATAATATACAAGTTTTTTTTTTTAATCTTTATATTAGTATTTTCTTGTAATGTTGAAACTTTTTGTAGTAATAGTATTTGTAGTACTATTTATCGGCTTATGTTGTAGGATGAAAATCCTCCCCTCATAATTGAACGATGACGACAGTCAAATCAAGCCCACCAAGGAAATACTGACTCTCAGCAAAGACTCAAAGCCCAAAATCGGGGCCAGACGCACCTAGGTTGGCCAACGACGGTTGACATCGAATTTGTCAAGAAGTTTCGAGCGCCAATTGGGTTCACCCCACCAGAGACGGGTGAGAATGATGATGATTAATTTCAGAGTACCAATACGCGGGGTAATGACTTTGCCTATTGCAGCCGCAGATCGAGGGTGAGAGATTGTCCGAGGTCCGGTAACAGGGAGCATATCGTCCCATTCTTCCTCATCCATACAGAGTGAGGCGGTTTGGTTGACAAGGAGGCTGACGCCAACCGGGGAGTGGAGGTTAGGGCTTGGATTTGTTTTCAGAAGAAAAAAAAAACGTTCCCAGGCATGGGAGAGGGCTCATCAAGTTTTGACAGTATTCTTTTTTACAGTTAAAACATATTGATTAATTGGATTAACTAAAATATATATTTTTAATTATGGATTATGAATTAATTAGATTAATATAATGCTTAAATATTTGGTGCAACTTTTGTACAAAATGAACAGACACTAAAATTTGGTGCAACGCTGTTCATTTAGTGTAAAAGTTACACCAAATATGATGTTATATAGTTTTTACTATTGAAAAAGTTTAATTCTATTTATTTATGAAATTATATAGTTATGCATTGGAAAAGCTCATATAAACGGTTGCATCAAAAGTTAACTAGATAACATAACTATAATTTAATATTCGCTATTCCAAAAATTATTCCATTCTATCTGTTTTTAATCTTTGTTAACATAACTATAATTTAATATTCGCTATTCCAAAAAGGAAAATTCATTCCATTCTTATTTCCTGTCAAAACCAAGTTAGTAGAATATTGTTCGAATCTATTACTTATTAGAAAACCTCAGTACACTACAAACAACAATGGGAAGTAAGAGTGTACAATCCCTTCGTTCAAAAAAAAAAAAAAAAAGAGTGTACAATCCCTGTGTATGTAATTACATTGAAAGAGCCCACGTTTTTTTTTTATGTGTACAAGTCAGAACAAACAAGCCAACTTGCCCACATAATGTGACCAATCTGTATCCAATCTAATACACAAATGAATTAACAATGAAGGGAAGAAAAAAAAAAAAAAAATTCCAAATGTACAAAAAAAAAAAAAAAAAATCCGAATTAAACTATATTTCAGTTCCACCAATCGGGGATTTTCAATCTCCGTTTGCGATTAATATCGAGCTTAATACCCGGAAGCTTATGCCTGACCTGTCTCCACAGCATATCCACGGCGTCTTCTTTTACCGGCGGATACTGAAACTCGAAGTGATGAGACACGCTCTTGAGCCGGGCCCACATTTCGAGCCACTTGTCCTTCGGAACGTTCCGGAGCCGACCCACCATGAAGCCGGGCTCCAGAGCCTCCTTGAAGGAGAAGAAGAGCGAGAATTGTGAATAGTCGATTTCGTCCTCGAAGGGAAGCTCGATCTGATCGCTGACGATGACTGGGACGCAGTGGCTCGCTATGGCGTCGAATAGGCGACACGACGACGGCGTGTCTCCGGCGGGGTGAAGGCAAAACTTCGATGATCTCATTCCTCGTGATGACTGGTGTACCGTAAAAAAAAAAGTTAAAAAAAAAAATTTACACCGCTGCGTGATAATAAATGATCGATAAGGAATTTCGAGAGGTCTGCTTTCTAGGTTTCTCCTAAAACAGGATTTTTTTTTCTTCATCTCCACGAATTGTCTTTTTTCGTATACGGCAAAACTTCGATGATAGTGTAGCGTAATAGTTTAAATATATAAATAAATAAAGCGAATGATGGAGAAAAAAATAAAGAAGTGTACAATACAAGTAGACAAATGATAGTTTTTCCGGACTTTGATCTATCCACTAATCTCAAAGAATCGAAGCGCCTTTCGTTTCTTCTAACATTACAGCTTGTATTTATAGACTAATAATAGATCCTATGATCCTTAGATCTCGACAGCATTACGACGATTAAGGCAAAACTTCGATGATCTCATTCCTCGTAAAGACTAGTGAGATCATCCACTCAAAGAATCGACATGTTGTGACATGCTTAAAAAAAAATTGATTCAAGGAAAGAAAAAAGAACTATACCACTTTGCTCTATCCACTCAAAGAATCGACATGTTTTTTTACCCTTTTTTTTTTTTATCATTACAGCTCGTATTTATATACTACGTATAAATCCTATATTCCTTAGATCTCGACAGCATTACGACGATTCCCCTATACTTTAAAGTGAATTGAAAAAAAAAAAAAAAAAAAAAAAAAAAACAACCAAACGAACGCTTGAAAATTTACTTCCTTGGATTTACTCCCACAGACCCGTAAGAGCAAAATCACACAAAGCGTGTGTTATTTTCAACCTACGACTGATGATAATGATGATACGTGCTTTGTATCAACGCAAAATGCATGTTATTCAATCAAACCCAAGATTTCATTCTACCATTAACCTGTAAACAAGTTTGACTAAAATGGCAAGTACTAACACTTCTCAAATGACCAGAAATCGAAAAAAAGAAAATAATTAAAAAAAAAAAAAGCACTTATCGTATTGCGTACCGTTTTTATATTTTCGCCGGTCGCGACGCTCCTCTCGTAGTGGACGTCGTCGTAACCCTCGAGTATCTTCGCCAGCTTAACTCGAACAATACCTTCCTGCGCAAGTAACGGAACGACAAAGTCAACCCCTAGCTCAAAAACAGAGTTGGAATCTCAATTTTGTTTTTCGTTAATTGGCGTACGTCTTTTCTGAATGTTTTTCCGCGGAAGAAAAGCAGCGTCGTTCGAGACTCGAACGGATCCGAAACATCGTCGTTGTCGAAGGAATCCACGACGTGCACGTACGGAGACACCACGTCTTTGCTCAGATTCGACACCGATTTCGGGTATCTTCCGAAATCCACGACGATCTGGATCGTCGAGTTCATCTCGGCACGATAGAATCTGAAGGCGTTCGGGTGAGTCATCGGAATCACGTGATCTCTTCCTCCGTTTCTCCGCCAGTGTTTCGACTCCTCCAAGAAATTCAACAAATCAATCTGTGATCATAATCAACAACATGACTCAGAACATTGAGAATTTGATTTGACGAACAATGATCAACTCTAAACTAAAATTCCAGAGTGAAAGAGAAATTCTAGTTTCTAATCTAGGCATTTCCTTCAAACATTTTAAAACCAGAAATCAAAATTCGAAGTATCTACATTCAATCTCGAATTCAACTAATAACCGGACGGTCATTCTCAGCGCGAAATTCAGAGAGGCGAATTCAATTTCAGGCAATACCTGCAATTGCCGATCGAACCGAGTATTCGGATCGGTCATGTTGTGACCGTGCGTGTTGAAGCTCAGTGAAGAGAAGAACGGTACATAAAACGCCTCGGCCATTTCCGGATCCGAAACCCTAACGACCTCTCTCTCGCCGCCATGGCCGGCCTCGGACTCGTCTTGCTCGTAGAGAAGCGAGCCGGTCATCCAATACTCCACGCTGTGCTGTCTCTTCAGCCCGGAGTTTCTCGGCCACGGAGGCCACGTCCGCGCCGTCACCGGAGCTTCCTCGGAGCTCCGGCGATCGAGCATTCCGACGTTGAACCGCCGTGGAAGGTCGTACATGTAAACCCTAAGAGGCTTGGTTGCACGGAGAGAGCGTGAACCCGCGGGTGACGATTGCAGAGGTGAAAAGTATGATCGGAAATCAACGGTCCCGATCGAGAGAGAGTATGAGAGCACGAGAAGGAAGACGAAGAAGAGAAACAAAGAGACATTTCTGTACATTTTTCGGGATCTGATAAGAGCAAAGGAAGTTGAATTGTTAGTGTTATTCGCTGAAGTGTTGTCTTTGATTCTGAGCGACCCAAAAGCCATTGATTTCTCTTAGATAGGATTAGGAAATATGATAAGAAAAATAAATTAAGGCAAATCTTATATCGTATATCATATGAGTCGCTACTATCAATTTATTGATATTGGATTGTGATTGGATAAAATAATACAAATCTTTGAAGGTAAAACTTAGCTATAGTTGTGATTTAGCTTTCGTGATTATGATTTAGAAATTGGTTTTTATTTATTAATGAGCTCTGCTGTAAATTTTTACTAGTTGCCAACGTAACAAGCTTACATTTCTTTTTCTTATTAAATCTCAATCTACTTTCTTTAAACACAAACTATGTACTAAAAAAAGTATTTTCCTTACTATATCTGTTTACTTATTGTAATGTATAGAATGATGAAGCCAATGGTAGAGCATTCATATGAAAGGCAAAGTCAACGATATTAATTAAAGTTTTGTTTAGTACCCTTAAGAAGGATGATATAATATAACATGGTTTGGATCCACTAAAAATGGTGCAAAACGTGATGGAAAAAATATTTTCCATTTGCGTAAACTGAATAATCATTGACGTTTTAACTAAGGACTAGCAAAAAATTAAAACCGAATGTCCATGAAAAATTAGAAAGAAACCGGCGATAAATTAATCGATGAAATATTTAAATGAAATAAAAATGTCGCACACCGTAATTACTTTAAATCCCTTATTTTAAACAAAAGAATGTGCTAAAATGACAAAAGGCCAAGTTAAAATTTATCCAAAGAACGTATACGCTTTATATTTTATAAAATATTTGAATATTTGAGCATTGGACCCCTTGGACCCTTTGGTGGGAAGAGTGGTATTTTGATTTTATTTATAGGTAAAGTAAATGTTGTATGAATGAAAAGATAGTAAAATAGCTAGGAAAATGTGGTATTTTAAATAAAACTTTGGCAAAAATCTTAAGATGAGTTAATTAGAAAAATGATTACTTGCTACAAATTCTTATTAAATACCCGTATTTTTAAAACAATAGCAAACTAGCAAATAGAAAGTGGATCGATGGTGTTCAGAGCTTTCAATTATCTATATGTAAAAAATGAAATAAAAAGGTTTTCGAGCTTCATTCTTTAGTAACGTGAGCGTTGAAAATGAACTTGCTCCATCAAAACCAGAATTGCAGTATCTAATGAATGTGGGGGTGTTGGTAGAATTCTCCGCGATATATATGGTCATTGTGTCATTAATTTTATAGGCAATGTTATTGTTAGCTCAAGTCTTGAGGATGCGGTTGAAAGTTTGATAAAAAAAAAAAAATCCAAAAATTGCATTTTTATTGCCAGGACATCTCTATCATTGAGAGTGGTTCTAAAGTTCTTATTGAGGCTTTACATGGTAAGACTCTACCTCCTTGGATCATTGGTTGTAGATGAAATTTCATTATGGAAGCGGTGAAGAATATGAAGTTTAAATATTGTATCGTGAGCAAAATATGGTTGCAGAGTCTCTTTGTAAAACAAGGCTTTCTTTCATTCATTATTCTCTTTTAAGTTTTTCAGATTTGTCTTGTAATATTCAAAATCTTATTGTAAAAGATAGTAAGTTAACTAGATATGACAAAGGCTTCGTGTAATTTTTCTTCCTTGCTTTCTTCTTTTATTTTCTTTTTTCTTAGATTAGTTTTTATTTATTTATTTTATTTTATTATTTTCAGGTTCTAATGATTATAACCACGTTTTTCCTCAGCCATAAGTGAGCCCTACTAATAAAAATTCCGTGGTACTAGCCATGGTTAAAAAAAAATCATCCTAAGGTTAATTTATGTGAAATTTATGAGGTGCCACGTGGATTGTAAGGTTGAGAGGGATCTTAATGATCGCTTGCCAATTCGATGTTAGTGATTTTAAGTGCTCTAATTGAGCTTGACCAGCCTTGAGGAAGATCATAATTCCAAAAAAATGCTTGTCCCCTTTGGCATAGCTTTGTTTAAAAAAAAAATGTTTATAGGATTTTTTAAAAAAGCTGACAGGTGTTTGGTAAACTGTTTATAAAACAGTTTTGCTGATAACAAAAGTTGATTTAGCGTTTGGTAAAATAAATATATTATAGTGAAAATATTAAAATAGACATGTTCTTTATATGCATATATATGAATAATATTTTTTTCTAAAAAAAAAATCAAAGATAAAAAAATATAACGTAACAAGACAAACTACTATGTTCTTCATGAAAGCAATTAGTTCAATAATAAATTCCTCTAATGGCAATTAAAAGAGTTACAATATAGCTCATCCAACTACACCACGAAATCAACATATCAATTATTATACAATTTCTTATTATCTTCGAGAAGTTAGAGTAGACAACGAATTAGATCACAGTTGGACTTGGTTGGCATTCTAAATTTCTTATCCTTAAGGCTCCGTTTGGAACCCGGAAAATAAGAGAGAAAGTGAAAATCATAGAGAAAATGAAAATGTGAAAGAAAATAATAGAAAAAGTCAAACTTCTAATTGTGTTTGGAAGTCATGGAAAATATGAGAGAAAATTGACGGGAAAGTAACGAAGAGACTAGTTTATTTACATTTTTTGCCCATTTTAGAAAATTACATTTTTAACCTAAAAAATTTACACTTTTAACCCTTTTTAAAAAAAAAATTTCATTTTTACCCTGAATTTTTTTCATTTAGACCCCCTAATTTTTTTTATTTACATTTTTTGCCAATTTTTAAAAAGTTTTACATTTTTACCCTAAACAATTTTCACTTTTGACCCATTTTTTTAAAAAAATTTCATTTTTACCCTGAATTTTTTTAATTAGACCCCCTAAATTTTTTTTTTTTTTTTTTTTGCCCATTTTAAAAAAGTTGTACATTTTTACCCTAGACAAATGTGATCATCTCATAGACAAATGTGGAGAGATTCTCATTTTCCATTTGATTTTCGAAGGAAAATGAAATCCTCATTTTAGTTATACACTTTCCCTCGCATTTTCCATCATATTTTTTTTCTACCATATTTTCATCGATCCAAACAACCTAAGTAAAATAGGAGGGATTTTCATTTTCCTTTCCCTCCTATTTTCCGGGTTCCAAACGGAGCCTAAAGGCTGTCAATGGACATAAAATACTTGCAGCTTCTCACACTACCTAATAGAGAATCCTGAAAAATAAAATACAAATATCAAAATATTTTTTAGTAGCTTTTGTTTCCCAAAGATGAGTTATCAGTAATTTTTTGTTTAAGAGTTCGAGTTCTCTGTTGGTATTTTGGCAGTGCCTACTTTATTTGAACGTCTTTCTCCACGTTCGGTGGACTTCGATTCATTAACCTCTAACAGTATGTTGAAAGAGCTTTGGAGTTGCTCGAAATTGATCATACAAGTTGCACTTTCATCAGATGCTAGTATTAAATATTAATTGTCTTGAGATCTCAAATTTCTATGTTGAAAAATGTATGATCTTTGTACTATTGAGTGTTATGCTCTTTCTCTAATAGCTATGTCTCGAGCTTTTATCAACCAATGATACTATATTATTTTACTGTTAAAATTATTTTAACTTTATTTTGATATTCTTTTTGTTCTTAAAATTTTATATTATTTTTAGAATAGTATAAAAAGGGAAATCCTCAAAATATGATTGGAAACCGTCTTAAAACGGTCTTAAAAATGACATAAAGACATCGTAAAACAATCTTGAAAGCGTTTTAAAATCGTCCTAAAACACCTTTGAAAGTTTCTTATAATCATCTTAAAAGCGTTTTTAAATGAGACAAAAGTCTATTTTAGATAGAGTGCAAGTTTTAAGGCTAATGGTGAATATGGACACATTAAAAAGTCTATATGATAAAATTTATCCTTCAAAATCGGCATCATGTCATTTTTAAAAATTTGACGAGGACGAAACATTTTAACAAACAAAGCTCGAACTTCAATTCTACATACGTGGATCGTGAACTAGTCATATAATCTATTTTAGGCATGAGACTCTTATTTTGTTAATTATTATTGACACAACATAGTCATGGTATATAAAAAAAAAATTAAATAAGGACTATCATGATCCAAAGTTTGAAAAAACGGTCTTACCATGAAGATAGTGTAAAAATATCACTAGACCAGGTTATGAGCTGCTACTATAGTCTACGTTCAATCAAACATGTCTAATTTTTTTTTTTTTTTAAAAAAAAAAAACTATTTCTTATCCTTACATTCACACATATAGTAGATAGTGTGATTACATGAAATATTCAAGCACAAAATGAAAAAGATATCCCTAATATTTCAATAATGAAGACATTTCGAAGCATTATGTATATTTGTGAAATTGACCCCACAACAAACCGAAAATTTGTTCCGTTATGACATCATACATGGTATTGAAATTATGGTTTGGTGTTGTTCAAAGAACCGAAATGAAGAACTGAAATTTCATTACTGTTCCATTACTATTTATCAAATTTTGTTTTCTTCCGAAAATAAATTACATTTTGAATTTCAATTGTTTTTTTTTTTTTTGTAATTAAGTGAATAGTGCCGAAAATAACCGAACCAAAATATTTCACTCGATTTGACTGATATTACAACATTAATCGAAATGGAACGTTCCGTTATTATAGTTCAATCGGAACGGAATTTCTGTCCGACCGATTGCCCACTTTCCGTGCCACCTAAGCTCGGTCCTCAAGGGTAAACATGTCTATTTTGTTTACTTGTTTTTTTTCTTTTTAATTTTTTTTTATTAAGGGATTTTGTTTACTTGTAAGTTGTTATATTCTTCTTAAACTTCTTTCTTTCTCCCTCATTATATTCCTTTGATTATAAAAAGAGAACAAAGCAAACACCAAACAACAGAGAGTTCACGAGACAGAAATAAATGTCCGGTCTGATTTTTTTGGTCGTACCTCTTTTCTTAACCCTCTCAGAGTTAGTCACTTCATAAACAGACAATCTCTCTTCAAAACTTTCTTCTATTAATTTCAACATTCTTCAGGTTCGCTGTTCCTTCGTTTTCCTTCAATTTTTCTATATAAATCAATTAACAAACAAACCACATTCACGCTTACCTCATTCTCTCTTGTTCTATTTTGTTTTTGTTAATTTATTTCTTTTAAAAGAAATCGCGTAGAGAAGCGAGTTTCGAGTCGAAGCTATTTCGCGCGATCGTCAATGGCGTCCAGGCTCAGTACCGGTGACGTCACGGCGTTCAAATTCCTGTCGTTTCTGGCGATCATGTACGGAATTTTGTCCGCGATCGTGTATTTCACGGTCAACATGAAGCTCATCGCTCCGCTAGGGCTCGAAGCTCCTCTCGATCGGTTCTCGGAAGCCAGAGCGATCGAGCACATTCGAGTCTTGTCCGAAGAGATCGATGGACGACAAGTGAGTCGGCGAATCTCGATTTTCGTTTCTATTTTTCGTTGCGATCTTGAAACTAGATTTCTGTTTGGCTCGAGCTTTTTCAAATTCTTCATCCTCTGGTCGAAATTGGACTCAAATTACTCTCTCAGCTACCGCGCAGAGAGATTGAACTAAACATTTATTCGATGATTGTATTGATATCCCCCACTGAGATTGTGTTGTTTAGTTGATTTATTAAATTTGCTAATTTAGTACGGTCGTTGATAGGAAGGACGACCTGGTTTAAGAGAAGCTGTTCGTTATATTAAGGGACAGTTGGGGTCGATAAAAGACCGAGCTGGATCAAATATGAGGTGGGTATTTGAAGACAGTGACAATGGTTTTATTTTATAATTTCATGATTCTGATTTTATTAGGTGATAGTGATACGTACATTTGAGTTTGACATTTTTTTTTTTTTTGCAGGGTTGATATAGAGGAGACCATTGTCAACGGCTCATTTAATATGATGTTTTTAGGCCATAGCATATCTCTAACTTATAGAGATCACATAAATGTTATTATGAGGTTTGATGACTGAGTCTTCTTCTATAAGGCATTGGCTAAAACATGTTGTGGCATTGGGGTTTTTTTTATTTATTTTTTAATCGTACTTAAAAAGTAAAGAAATCATTATTGTTTTCTTTTCACCTTGTGATTCTGTAGACCAACTTGATTTATACTTTTATGGCAGAATATCATCGTCTGACTCACAGGACTCTGACACATCGGTGCTTTTGAACGGTCATTTCGATAGCCCGCTCGGTTCGCCTGGTGCGGCCGATTGTGGTTCATGTGTTGGTGGGTCGTAGAAAGAAAGAATTTTATATAAGTCGATATACCAATGGCTTTCGATAATCCTGGTTTCGATAATATTTGTCTTTTTTTTTTCTTTTTAAAAAAAAAAAACTTATTTATTGTATTTTTCTCTGCAGCATCGCTGTTGGAATTGGCGAGACTCATTGTAGACTCTGGTTGGGTTCCTCCTCAGCCTATTATTTTTCTTTTTAATGGCGCTGAAGAGCTTTTTATGTTGGTAAGATCGTGTGACTTTAAGTCATCTTCTCTGTTCCGGTAACGTGTTTTAGTCAACGCCTTTATAGAAGAGAAGTCAGTCAGCAAAGATCACATTAACATCTTCTCTATTATGTTATCATGTTGGGCTTGTTGAACTTAGGAAAGCGCAGTTTCTTAATGGGTACTTCCAATTTCACGCGTTTGAATGTGATATATGTATATATTTTTTTTTGGTTTATCCACCTTGTGTGAACAAAATGATCATTTTGGAGGGAAAAAAATGAGCGAGAGAGACTCCAACAGTCTTGATACTAAAGGAAACAAATTGTTGAAATGCGATCCTTGGATATTGAGCTCGATGAGATTCGCACACTTTGTTTTATGATTCTTGTTATTTTGTTGGACTGTCCAAAACCACAAGATTTTAAACAACGATTCCATATTCTTTTTTTATTAGGGAAGCCATGGCTTCATGAAGACTCATAAATGGCGTGACAGAATTGGGGCTTTTATCAATGTGGAAGCATCAGGGACTGGAGGCCCAGGTAAGATATTTGCTATCACGAACCATGCTAAGAGCAAAAGATAGGTAGCGTGTTATTTTCTTCGTGTGCTCCAAAAAACTATATAGCCTGACTATGTTCATCTGCAGATTTAGTTTGTCAATCTGGTCCTGGTTCATGGCCTTCTGAAGTATATGCTCAATCGGCAAAATATCCAATGGCACATAGTGCAGCCCAGGTTCGGAAAGCCTTTAAAATAGTGTAGCTAAGTGGATTTTTGGGGATAATCTTTCCTTATTGGGATCTTTATGGGGTGTACTAAAATTATTTCAGGCCTGAATTGGATTGTAATGTATACCTGGAAATGCAGGATGTTTTTCCCGTTGTTCCTGGAGATACAGATTACAGAATGTTTTCAAAAGACTACGGCAACATACCTGGCTTGGACATTATCTTTCTCCTCGGTGGTTACTTTTATCATACCGCCTCTGATACTATTGAGAGATTATTGTATGAATTACAAATTGCTATTTTGGTAGAAATAAACTTCGTATGAACTTTTACGGAATGTCATCCCAAATCATCATCTGATTGATTCCGAATTATACAGACCGGGAAGCATTCAAGCACGCGGAGAAAATTTGCTTAGGATCACAAAAACCTTTGCCACTTCGTCGAAGCTAAAAAATGCCCAGGAAAGAGCATTATTTGGAGCCGCTACCGACTCAGAGAACAGCGAGCGTGCTGTTTTCTTTGATTACTTCATGCTTTTCATGGTAGGCTCATTCGTTCATGATCTTTAAACTGCAGTTATTGTGAATTTGATGTGTTACAAACTCCAAGTATCGTAAGTGACAATGTTAAGAGCCTCATTCATTTTTATAAATAGAAAATATGATAAACGGAGTACAAAGATAGTTTCCAGACTTTCGAGGGGTCCTCTCTCTCAGACTAACAACTTTTTAACCATTCCACATTTAACCCCAACTCTCTACTGATTATTATAAATCCTATACTCCTTGGATCCTATTAAAAAAATTACTTTCTTCATTGCATTTATCACAGGTATACTATTCAAGAAAAGTAGCTGTGGTACTTCATAGCATTCCTGTTGTCATTTTCTTTAGCATGCCAGTCTTCATACATTTAAGGTCGTCTGGGCTGAATTCTTGCTTTTCAAATTTACTCGGTTTTCTGAAAGGTAGATATTGTCGTATATTCATGTTTTCCATCGTTCTCTTATTTATACAGAGTAACTTCCAATAGGGTAGTTCAATTTTGATGCGGTGGAAATTGGTCATTTTCAGGGATGTTTCTCCATATAGCTGGTGTATTGCTTGCAGTTATTTTCCCAGTTATATTTTCCATCCTAAGATTGGTTTTTACAAGTCATGCAATGAACTGGTGAGGCTTAATTCTTTATGCATTATGTATTTAATGGTTGATTGAGTTCGTATTTTACAAGTTATCATCATTAGAAAATTGGATAAGGTAGAGATCTAGATTTTAATTATTTTAAGTTTTTAGATATTTATTAAAATGCTGCTGTCAATCAGCAGAAATATCATAAATAAATAACTTGAATTCAACCTATTATTAACAGGTTTGCCCATCCTTATCTGGCCTTTATGATGTTCGTCCCTGGTGCACTTATTGGTCTGACAATTCCAAGGAGTTTTTCAAGTTGCTTCACTCTCAAGCAAGATTCAGATCAAAGAGGGTCGAAGGAGGTAAAAATATGGTTTAAAGCTTCGGAGTGTTACAGGCCGGGATCAAGTTTATTTTTTTTTACATTCGCCTTAGCTGTATGGCTATCGTTTTTTGTAAAGCAACTTATGGTTTTTAATACAAGACCCAAGAATGAAAATAGTAAGTTAGATAAACTGCCTAAAGTTTAAACTCTTAGATGCAACTAGCTAGTTGTGTCATCCTAAATTGGTTTCTGGGGATGGGCTGTAATTTGTCTTTGTCAGTAAAACCAAAGATGTACTTGTGATAGATAAAGGAGGAAATGATTCGTTTATTTTAAGGGTCTCTTTTATCAGGAAAAATATCACAGTTTCGATTACAGCGTGCTGAACTATAGAAAAAAATGAACGTTCATTGAGCACAAATTTTGCAGGCGCTCTCTGTCGAGGCGAGATTTTGGGGAACTTTTGGATTTTATGCTGCATTGACTCTGGTATGCCGTACTATAATTTCATTTGGGATATTTTAGGAACTTAGTTCTCTCGATTGTTTTTTATTTTCCAAAAAACAAAGAAGCTTAATATTTTCTATGAAAGCAGGCTTATCTTGTTGCTGGGCTGAATGGAGGCTTCTTATCATTTATGTTATCTGCTTCTATGTTTCTTGCTTGGATCTCATACAGCTTTGCGGTCAAATCTTGTGGTCACGAATCCCTAAGGTATTGGATTCTGAAGCTAACTCTCTTATCCTAGCCCTTTAATATAATTCTGTGGAAGATAAATTACTCACAATCGGCATATCGGTCGGATTTATATATATATTCATCTAAGGTCAACGATGTTCTATGTGATACCACAAATTCCATTCCTCGGTTACTCTGTATATTTTGGTGGGTTTCTTGTCCAATTTGTGGTCGAGAAGATGGGCATGATGGGCTCTGTACCACCCCCATTTGGTTAGTCTTCTCAACTCTAGCTTTTTCTTAGAGAAATACTTTTTTTTTTTTTTTTTTATAAATAATTTGGTTAGTCGATTCGTCATGTGTCCATTGTAGCCAAACTCAATCTATGAATATGTTTGTTGTGCTTATCGATTGATAGATTTTTTACGCGGCTATATTATCGTGACTTCAGTATTATTATTTAGGAGGGTTATTTTCCTAATTACTAAGCTTGTAACAGTTACCACCTGTGGAGGCTGTGAAAGAATTATTTCGGTCACCAGTAATTTTTTTTTTATTTGCTTTACTTTATTGCTTTTTAGGAGTAACCTTAACGTAATTTTCTAGTGCAACAACGGACAGGGATTCACCAGTGAAGCTCGGGCCGTGTCAATTTTCTCTGTATCTACTTAGTGGATGTATTTATAGATTTCGTAGACCCTGAAACTCGTGAACCTCTTTTGTGATTCATAGGTTATTACATTCCCGACGTTGTAGTTGCAGCGGTGATCGGAATCGTGACGGGTTTGTGTGTGGGACCTCTTTTACCGGTCTGCGGTCACTGGTTAAGTAGGCGATCTATTATCAAATTCTTGCTTCATCTCAGCATTGTGTCCTTGGCTCTATCGTCTCAGTTCTTTCCCTACACCGATGCCGCGCCCAAGAGGGTAGTTTTGCAACATACGATTTTCACTTCAGGTACTAAATGCTGGGAAAAGAATATTTATATGGGTACGACAAAAATTCGACGTTATTATTTTCTAGATATATTTGTCTGGTAAAGTAAACCATCCATCCAACATCATAAATAAATAAATAAATTTTCCTTGTTATTTTTCTTTCATGATTGAAGAAGCAAATCAAGTGGTGGAATCAAGTTATGATCTTGCGGTGGTGGATTCCAATTCCTTACTTTTTATCTTCAAAAACGCGCCTGAAGTGGCAAATGAGTTGCAAATAGGTCCAGAGTTTTCTTTTGAAATCGCAAACTTGTCTCACAGAGAGACATTCATGGTATGGGACGGTAAATCAAATGTGTTCGAGGAATAAATAATTCAGTTAATGGTGTGTGAACTTTTTTTTTTTTTGGCAGGCTCTATATCCCGTTTCTTTTCTATTTTCAAGGAGCTTGAAGTTTCCCGTAAAAAGCGACGAGATTGTAAATGAGTACAAAGACTTTCCCAGTCTATCTACGTACGAGCCACATATATCCCTTCTTCCCGAGGAAACTCGAAGACGAGTGCACTTGGAATTTTCAATGGGGTGAGTTTCACGAAACCATTAAATCCATTTGGTCCATTTTTGTCCGTGTAACTGATAATGTTATAACTCATGGTATTTGTTTTAAATAAGTTCTATAAAGAAATCTCTTCTATCAGATCATTTGATTGCAAGGTCTCACTTTCTTTCCAGGTCCCTAAAGGAGGTTTGGGTGACAGTACTAAACATCACCGGACCATTATCGGGTTGGTCATTCGCCGAAAACGTGCTTCCAGGTAAGAAAATGATTTCCATGGAAACTTGATATAAAAAATAATGTCGTAAAAAATAGAAAATAAAGTCCCTCTTTTTTTTGCTTTTTCCTTGAGCTATTAACCTTCCTGAGAAACTATAGAGGCTGTCCTGAAGGATAACCTGGTTTGTTTGAACTTTGATTCAATAAAAGTACCAGTTTCCATAAATAAAAAAAAAAAAAAAAAAAAAATAACCCTCGAAAAATTGGGCTACAGCTCCCGAAATAGCCAATGGAGGTCCACCGTCGTACATACTCCGTCTCAGCGGATCCAGTCACAAGAATTGGACCTTCTGGTTGGAGGTAATTATTTGTATCCCTTATTTATTCTCGTTAATATAATTTTTTTTTTCCAATTTTTATTTTTATTTTTATAAAACGCGAAAAGACGAATCATAAATTTGTGTTGGTTGATACTATTTTTGTTTTTCAGGCCAATGGTGATGAAGAGTTGAGAGTTGAAGTTGCTGTATTGGAACAACACTTAGTTAGTTCAACAAAGAGACTCAAAGGCCTTTTTCCCAATTGGGTTGATGTTGTTTCTTATTCCAGTTTTATGTCTACCTATGTATTCTAGTACCTAAAGAATGGTTAGGCAAAGAAAAGTTAGCTTGATCTTGATCCCCATAAAGTTTTGAAAGAAAAAAAAAATCAATTTTGTAATAAGATTTATAATCATTTTAATAAAGGTTCAGATTCAGTGCTTTAATTTGTTGCCCCAGTTCCAGTTGGTAAGGTCACTCCTATTTTTTTTTTTTTTTACTAATTTAAACATCTGCCTTAGTTTAATTATTTTTTGTTCAAATATCGCACATTTTAGCATGATCACTCACGAGTGTCGTACTTTTGGATTATGGATTACCACGCCATTATAACAACAAAAAATTGGTTACGTAAACCACATAAATTATAAGAATTGTAAATTAGCCAACCTTTGGTAAATACTTTGTAAATAGCCAACTTGCATACATGTCAGTCTATTAACTACTTTTTTTTTACAATTTATGGATTACGACAGTTTAGAACTAACATTTTTCATATTATAGTTAAAATTATGTTTTTGTAATATCCTGATATATGTAATATTCTTTTTTATAATATTATTATTTTATAGAATATTTGTCGGTAACCGACGTCGGTACTCAATATTTTATTAATTTTATCATCGGTACATTAGTAACAGTATTCCAAATAACTATTGAATATCTTTTGGTATCTAAATAAAATAACATTATCGTTATTTAATCGGTATTAGTATTTAACCATTGAGTTAACGACCTTATCAATTAATTGGATTGTAAAATGTAGAAATGGACGAGACAAAGATTATAAGGCGTGGAACGTTATAACCCTAGAGTAAATTTAGACAAAAATTATTCCATCCATTTCATTCTGATCTGAACAGTATTGAAATTCCGGTTAAATATAAAAAGAATAGTCCGTTTTGAATAGTTTCGGTACTATACATGAATAAAAAAACATTAATATATATAATTTAATATTTTAATAAACATTAAAATTTATACTGTAATATTATAATATACAAAGACAAAAATTATCACAAAAAAAGACTTGAGAATATAACCCCAATTTGCAACAAAAATCAATAAAAAAAATTAAACCCACAATTAAGTCTATTTATCAAAATATTATATATACCATTTTCTATAATAAAAAAAAATTATATACACAATGTATTTTTTATATATGTTTAAAAATTGAAATATATATATATATATATGTATTATATATAATGTATAAATTATATGTATATATTTTAAATATATTTTGTCACATGTTTTTCCTTCGGTTTTTTTATCGACTTGTTGATTTTGATTTTGATTGATTTATTTATTTATTAGTTTTTTTTTTTATGGAAAACGACATTTTAAAACGGTAAATGATTACTCTTTTTCAGATTTTTTCCGTTCAATCGACTTGTCGATATTCAAGATGCTCGAAACGACAACGAAAACGACGTTTCAAACATTAATTTATATTTACTAACTCTGAATATAATTAAATAGAAAAAGAAAAAAAAATATAATTCTTAAATATAAAAACCTTGTAAGTGATATCTGTGCGATTAGAAAAGAAAACCCAATTGCTCGCCGATCGCCTTCTCTCACCGTATCGCATCGTCTCATCGTCACGACCACCAGAGGTGATCTTCAAACTCTTAGTTTCAGTTTTTTTTTTAATATTTTATTTTGTTGATTAGTATTGCTTGAATTCCCTATTTCATTGCGAAAACATACAATTGATTTTGTTTTTCGTTTATGTCATTTGAAATCGTCTAAAATTCAAATTCCATTTTTGGAGAAGTCTAATCAAGATATATACCAGGTCCAGGGTCCCTGATTTTAGGGCTTAGATGATTGTTTTTGTTCTGTGTATTTGGATTTTTGAGGGATTTTGTCCTGGGTTTTGACTTACAAGTTTAGGGTTGCGTTTTTCTTAGTTGAAACTGAATAAAAGTAAATGAAAATAGAAAAAAAAGTCTTTACTAATCCGATCCCTCAACCCGAACAACAGTCCCCGAAAATAAAGACAGAAACCATAAGCTCACCAGATTTACATGGGAAAATGATTTGACCGAAAAACAAAACATACACTGATAGGGTACATAAAATTCACTATCGGCCTCGATGCCCTAGTCTGATCAACTAACTAAAATTCAGGTCACCGATATCCAACAAGATAACATATCGGTTTCGGTTGGGTCGATAATTTTTTTTTTTTTTTTTTTTTTCTCTTTTATAATTTTGTAGACGGATTGGCTTGGCAGGGTTTGGTTTCGTTGGTCATTTGGTTGAATAACGAAAGAAATCATAAGCTCACACAGATTTACATGGAAAAAAAACGACCCATTGGCAGGGTACATAAATTTACCGATCAACTAATCCTCGAAATATACTTAATAAAATTCAGGTCACCGATATCCTTCTAATAATAATAAGAGCGAATATTTTGGTACTGTTCACAAGCCGAGATTTGAGCCACCTTTTCGCCCAAGCCGACATCCGAGTCACCTTTTCGTCCAGCTGATATATATGAGCCATCTTTTCATTGATAAAACCGATTAATACTTTTCTTTGCATTTTCTTTGGTGCCTATTCATTTCCCTCTTCTCTCACTCACTCTCCAGTTTTACTAATTTCTCTCTTCGGCCATTTCTTCAAGCTCTCTTTTTTATAAGTACCTAATTCCGAAATTACTGTTTACAGTACAACACGTTTTATTTTTCTTTTACTTTGTAACGTACGGTTTCGTCGCTTCACCTTTTTCTCTCGACTCTCTGTTTCTTTCTCGTCTCTTCTTCTATATTCTTCTTCTTCGGTGCTCCTCGCTGCCAGCGAATAACTTGCCATTGCTGTCGCGCGCGTCATCGCCGGAGTTCAGCGTCTCCGCTCCTCTCCACGGTACGTTCTCTCTACTTCTTCGTCTCTTTTGTGGATTCTGGTACGAATTGGTTTATAAATTAGGGTTCTCAGATTTGATATAGGTTTTGCTCGAATTTGATTTCAAAATTAGGGTTTCAGATTCGATATAGGTTTTACTCGAATTTAATGTGAAATAGGGTTTCCAGATTTGATATAGGGAGAGATTGGCCTACCAATCTGATTGTAAGCCGTTTTGGGTGTAATATTCTATTCAATTATCAATAAAAATACCATATTGTTTCTGTTTCAACTTCATCGCAGTGTGTTCTCACAAGTAATTCTGTCATTTTAATCCGTAGAATCACTCAGTTACGAATCTCTTTCTTTATTTATTTCTCTGCGAGAGTAAGATCTAAAAAACAGAAGATAGACAAACACAGATTATTCTCTTCGAGGCTTCATTCTTTCATTTAGAACCTTTCAGATTAATATATTTACTTCTCTGTGCACATCAAAGTATTTAAAAACACTAAATTAGCCTATCCTATCTATGAACATTGTATGAGAGACCTCTCGAATCTGCTAAATGTAAAACCTTTAGTCAATATTTTCAGTAAAACAAATGATATTAATTCATAGCAATGAAACAAACTATCTAGGAATTGACAAACCAGTTGAGAAATTCACACTCTGCGATTCCTTTGCCGGTCTGAGCTAGCGGTACAATCACAAGATCTCCTTCTGGACCAAAACACTAAATTAGCCTATCCTAATAAAGAAAAAAAAAAGTTTAAAATGTCCCAACAAAAGAAGAATATGGAACATTGAATCCAATGAAACCGCTAAGCATATTACCTAGATTATATGTATACATATATATAGATAGATATTTGTGTCTGAGTGCGTTTTCCAACCACAAGGAAGTTGAATGTGATTCTGCATGAGATGAAAGAACACAAAAAAGAAGGGAAAGACAAAGTTTGTTATGGCCTTTATTGCATGATTACAAAATTATCACGTGTTATGCACTAAACAATTTGATTGAGTTTAAAATTATGCATATTCCTCGTCTTTGTAATATCGCGGCACACAATTTAGCCCGTTTTGCTGTTACTCATGGTTTGAATTCGACATGGATGGGGCTTGTCCCTCCGTGCTCGGAAGAGGCTATTAGAGCCGATGACAGAGAGATTCAATCCCACATGTCGGGATAGTCTTTTTTCGTTCTTGGTTTGCTGTGTTGGTTTCGTGGTTGTTTGTTTGTTCCTTGTCTCTTGTAACCACGGTTTTCCTCCGCCATACGTGAGGGCTTTTATGATATCTCCGTGGCACCGCCCACGTTCCTCAAAAAAAAAAAAAAAGTACTGAGATTTCTCTCATCTTCACATCACAGTATTTTCACCACCCTCAATTTTTATTCATTTCATTTACTTCGTATATTGTGAGTAAATTAATATTGTCTAATTTATTGTAACGACAAAAATAATTCGAAATGCAGTTGTATATACTAAATCTACATGGTTACCCCTCCACAACACGAATGATAAGTAAAATTATACAAATAATTGGTGTGTAATCTTTGTTTTACTTTTTTTTCATCCATACTTTATCGTAGCATTTTGTGATTTCGTGTGTTGATTGAAAAACTATGAGAAACATTTGCTTTGTTTATTTATTTATGAATATGAGACTTTCTTTATATTTTTTATTATCACTTCAAAGTATTTAAAGTGTGTTAGTTAAGTAATTTTGATTAATTTTAAATTATATTTTTTTAAGTAAATCTTTATTAACCACGTGCGTAGCACGTGTTACTATCTAGTCTAACAAGATAACATATCGGTTTCGGTTGGCTCAATAATTTTTTTACTTTTTTTTTGGTTCTCTTTTATAATTGTAGATGGATTGGCTACCATAAGCTCACACAGATTTACATGAAAAAAAACGATCGACCCAACCAAAAAAAAAAAAAAACCCCTCCACTGACAGGGTACATAATTTCACCGATCAACTAATCCTCGAAACATATTCAGTACACCGATATCCAATAAGATAACATAATGGTTTCGGTTGCCTCAATAAATTTTTTTTTTCTTTTATAAATGTAGATGGATTGGCTCCCATAAGCTCACACAGATTTACATGGAAATCGAAAAAAAAAATAATAAAAATAAAACCCCCACTGACAGGGTACATAAATTCACAGATCAACTAACCCTCGAAACATACTTACTAAAAAAATTCAGTTCACCCATATCCAACAAAGATAACATATCGGTTTCGGTTGGCTCAATAATATTTTTTACTTTTATTTTATTTTATTTTTTATCATCTCTTATATAATTGTAGATGGATTGGCTACCATAAGGTCACACAGATTTACATGGAAATCGAAAAAAAAAATATAATAATAATAAAACCCCCAATGACAGGGTACATAAATTCACCGATCAACTAACCCCCCGAAACATACTTGCTAAAATTCAATACACCCATATCCAACAAAGATAACATATCGGGTTTAATTGGCTCAACGATAATTTTTTTTTTTTTTTTTGGGTAGATGGATTGGCAGGGTCAGAGGCTAGCGGAGCAGTTGATGCAGATAATGCTTCTGGTGTTTGCTGTGGCGGGTTTTGGGACGGGTTACGTGATGGGCTCTTTTCAGACGATGATTCTCACTTACGCCGCCGGAGTCGGTCTCACCACTCTCGTCACCGTCCCCAACTGGCCGTTCTACAATCGCCACCCTCTCAAGTGGCTCGACCCCTCCGAGGCCGACAAGCACCCCAAGCCCGACCCGCCACCTCAGCAAGCTCCTTCCTCCAAAAAAAAGTCCAACAACAAGAAATGATTAGGTCAGTTTTCCGCTCCAGAGTCTTCAACGAGACTCGTTATGATGATTTTATAGCCGTGGATTCTTAGCTTCGTTTGTAACTGTGTTGAGATTTTTTTTTTTTGGATACTTTTAGACATGGAATAATATCAGTAATCTTTTTTTTTTTTTGGGCTTGCTTTGGTTGGTTTGCGAAATTATGTGATTTGTTTCGTGATCTTTCTCTCACGGGTCTGAATTTTGAGATACTAATAAACGCGGTAGTATTGACTCTGAACCTTCTTCTGTAGCTTCCTGTCTAGGAGTTTCATTTTTTAAGGCCAGCCTGTGTAATTGTTTTTTTTTTTTTTTGAGATTTTTGATACTTGTAGACATGGAAAAAAACTTTCGGTAGGTTTGCAAAGTTAAATGATGCCGTGTCTTCTCTTTAAGGTCTGAACTTTCTTCCTTCACAACGATTGAATCGGATTTGTTTGCGAAAGTATAGGATTCGTTTCCTGATCTTCTCTCGTGGGTGTGGACTTTCTTCTTTAGCAGCGAAAAGAGACGTCATTTAGTGTGACCATCTAAAAAAAGAGCCAGTTTCTCTAGGATCTATGGGGAAGATTGGTTAGGAATTGAATTAGCCGTGAGTTAAGTATTGATCGTTGTTTGTGATTTAATGGATTGGTCTCCATGAATCGTGCCGAGATACGAATTATTCTGAGGTTTTGGAACTTCCAAAGTCCAATGGTAAAACCATATGAAGTTGATTAATCTCTGAGAAATGCTCTTTGTTTGAGAACAAGGTTTCTCTGTTAGTGTTGCTTTAGAAGACTAGGATTGAAATTGTGGCCAGAGATCACTGCGATGAATAATACGTGATTTAAGAGGAGAGTTGGAATTTTTTTTCTTCCCTTAAATCCAATGTTTCTGTTTCCTTTCAATTTTTTTTTTTTTTGGGTATTATTTCCAAATCGTGAAATTGATAAACGGAAAATCAGAAAGTCGTCTAGTTATCGTTTTTCCACGAAAAGACGAGGAAGCAAACATGACGTTTCGGTTCTTAAACGTGGTCAAATTTTTCAACACGTTGCTCTGTCATAAATAAATAAATAAAAAAACGCAGAAACACTGCAAAACACAAGATTTTGTTTCTCCTACGTGAGAGAGAGAACTCATGAATCCTTCGTCGAGATTCGATGATTTTTCTTTGCAGATTGTCTCCATCCGATTTATTTCGGAACTCTTCAGCGCAAATCAAATTTATTGCAGTGAATATTGATGAACCCCTATTACTTTTTCAAACAATCTTTTTCAATTTTATTCAAGAAGATAAAAAAAAAATGTCTGTAATTTTGTTCATTCCGGTCTACAACGTGCATACATAGAGAAAATTTTGTATTTCCTAGGCCTGCAAAGTAACAAATAATTACAGATTCAAAACAACAAATTAGGGCAATGGGAAGAGAGTAAAAATCTGAGTGACAGGTTATTATTCAATAAAGAATATTTCTACTATCTGCATGTCGTTTTAAGTATTTTATTCATTTAAATACAGAAAAAACGACATGGCTTTTTTAAAACTGGGTAGAAATATTCATGTCGTTTCTGTATACTCAAATTTGAGGATAACGATATGTCGTTTTTCTGTATTTTCAATGTCGTTATCCTCGAATTGAAAACGACATGTCGTTTTTTCCTCAAATTAGAAACAACATGTCGTTTTTTTAAACGTAGAACGACATGTCGTTTTATGCAAACAATGACGTTAATTTATCTAACATGATAAACGACATGTCGTTTTTTAAAACTGGGA
Source organism: Urtica dioica subsp. dioica (assembly GCF_054948205.1). Classification (NCBI taxonomy): domain Eukaryota; kingdom Viridiplantae; phylum Streptophyta; class Magnoliopsida; order Rosales; family Urticaceae; genus Urtica; species Urtica dioica. Next base: position 49,937,291 of record NC_142758.1, read on the forward strand.
ACGCATGTCGTTTTTAAATGGACAACGACATGTCGTTTCTTAAACGGGGAACGACATGTCGTTTTTGGTAAACAAAGATCCACGACATGTCGTTTGTCTCAAATGGGGGAACAAAAGGAAAGGAATATAAGATCGATAAGAAAGCAAAACCAAAAAAGGAGAAATGTCTCTGAGACTGAGAATCAATCTCTCTCCGAAACCCATCTTCAAGACCCGAATCCCGACGACGCTCGTCGGAAGTAGAGCAAAAGACCGAATCAGATGCTCATCGGAATCCCGCGCCGCAGAGTCGGTGGCGGTGAAGCTGAGCAGAGAAGTGGCTTAGAGGAGAGCCGTTTTGGCGCAGAGCCGCGAGGCCGTGGAGAAGAGCCGGGACATCCTCTTCGGAGAGCTCTGTCTTTACCTTTCTATGGAGACCAACGAGGTCAGCACTAAGTGGAAAGTTATGGAAGAAGAGGAAAAGTGGGTTTTGGTCAGAGGGTTTGTTTCTGATTGGGCTCTCAACTTTCATCCATTTCTGTGAAGTCTGTCAAGGACTTGGTCGACGAAAAGCTTTTGGGTCATCAACCAAATACCGATTCCAAAGAGGATTCTCCATCTTCTTCTTCTTCAACTTTGTTCCCCAATTTGAATGAATTCATGGGGTTGGAACATTATGATGATTAGTCTGTAAAAGATAGGGTTTTTTTTTTTTTCGTTGTTAGCAGCATTATCATGGTTTTTGCGTTGTTTAGATCATGAACATACAGTCCTAATGCCAAAGCAGATATAATATACTTGGATTGGAATGGCGATGTATTTCTATGCCTCAAGGAACGTGATTGTCTTGTGCAAGGCTCTGGAAAACCAGAAGACTTGTCCTGAATCGCATTTGTTGGGTCTGTTTGATAGTCTGTGTTCCCTGACTTCTGTTTTTATTGAGTTAAAACTGCCTTGGCTGAGTAGGAATTGTAATCTTAGAGCCCACAATTTTATGTTATTGGGCAAAAACTTTATCTTATTTTGGATGCTTCCCCACCAGGGATCTTCCCCCATTGTAGTTGAAGCCGTTTGATTTTAATGAAACAAACTTTTGACACCAATTAAGGAAAAGAAAAAAAAAAGAATGACTAGATAAAACAAGGCTTAAAAGAAGAGAGAGATTAATTATTCACATTATCATCAAATGAGTATTCCCTTTTTTTAATTTTGGACATCGATACTTACAAAGAATGCTTCTTCTGTATTTGCTTAGGCTTACGTTTAGTTCCATAAGAATCGATTTCTGATATACGGGCGAGATTGTGTCACTGGTGCCATAATTTTTTCCTAGTGCCTGTTGTATTTCATGGCCAACTTCGTCAATTACTTCATGAGATCTTGAAGATAATAGCTTTTGCTTTAATTTCCCGATCAAATGCATTTTTGATAGTGTTCAATTCCATTTTTTTATGAATGATGAACTCCTGCAATAAAATTATGTAAATTAGTATATTCATCCGTAGCATTAAGAGAGAGAGAGAGAGAGAGAGAGAGAGAGAGTATATTTTTAAAAAGTTGTCGTTTCTCTACAACATGTATCCACTGGTTTATTAAACCTGTCGTTTTACAAGAGATGTCGTTTTTATAGTTAGTTGTCGTTTTATCTGGAACAAGTTTGTTGTCGTTTCTGATCACGTCTGGAAATTTGTCTGTTTCTTGCGTAAATTTCCGCTACAGTACACATATAAAACAACTCATTACAACATATTACTTGCTTCCATGCAGAGGTGGAGACAATATAATATAAGGCTTATGTATATTCTTCAAAATCTAGAATGGTGAGTGGGCACGAAAACTTGGTGCAACATATGTATGAGAGTATATTTCCAAAATTGATATATATATTAATTGTAGCTCACAATATTAATTGATGAGGGTAAATCTTGTCAACAACATTTTCCAGCAACTTATTTTGCAATTGTTATATCAAATCATTCTTAATTTGTTTTAAAGTTACAGATATATCAAGTATAATTAAAGCTATATATATGTGACCAACCTGGTCCAGCTCAAAAGCAAAAAGATCATAAATTCAAGGCTTGATCAACTACCAACTAGATATTCAAATTAATGGCCTAGCTAGAGTGTCGCAATTGAGTCCAGGTCAGCACATACTTGTAATTGCGACACTCTAGCTAGGCCAAAAATGTGAGTTTCTTTCTCTACAACCTCTTAAACTTGTTTAAGAAGACTAGCGTTTTTCCATTTGATTTTTTCTCTGAATCTCCACCCCAAATAAGCGAATTGTGAAACATTGAATTTATTTTTTCCTACAGAAATTCGCACTCGATGTGTTGCATATATATGATATTAATGATAATATAGGAATGTTTAGATTATGTAGCAGTTCCGTATAGATTGACGCAAACAAAAATAAATTCATCCAATAAAACACGGGATATGATGTAAAATAAATTTTAAAAAGAAATGAAATGAAATGTATCGAATATAGCCAAAGATTTATACGTTATGTATAGCGACACGAAAAGTTGACAACTTTATTTTATCTCCAAACCCCAAAATCTGAAACAACTTAAAAAAATATATCAATAGAGTAATACACAACATGATAAAAATAGGACAAAAAAAAGAGAGAGAGTAATGATTCGTGGTCTCAAGGCCAAACCAAATCAACACAGACTCTTGAGAGATCACGTACAAGCCCCAGCTGAAAAAATCACATGCTATTGCCTTATTGATACTCATAATTTCCTTGTAATAATAATAATAATAATAATAATGACCAGTGGATTATAGAGTTGGGACCGCATGTTATGATACCTAATAACATGTACATTCAAGTTGTAGGTTCTGAGTATTTCGTATAGTGGATTAGGAGTGGCTTAAATGACCCAATGTTCTGGGACACCACTTAATTCAAAGATACTTGGACATAAGATCATGATAAAAATCTATTTTTATGGCTATATATATGCTATTATATATAGATGAATTAAAGTGTCACCCGAAGAGTCTTCTTAGTGATCTGGAAATTAGCTCTCATATTGATTAAGAATCACTGTAACTAAATCTGCGTTTTTTATATTGTTTTCTCCCGCAATCATTTTTGTGATGTCATAATAGGGAATTTAATTCTAGAGAAATGGTCTCATTTGTCAAAAATTTCATAACATTTTTTTATTTTCATCAAAAGACTAATTTGACCCAAAATGTCACCATTTATGTCAACAATGTTGACATGTATGTCAACAACATCTAATAGTGAAGGGTAAAAATAAATATCAACATTGTTAACATAAATGGTAGTATTTTGGGTCAAAATAATATTTTGGTGGAAAGTTATAAAATATTATGAAATTGGTGAATAATTTCATATGTTCCGATGAATTATGATTAAATTCAGTATTTCTTCAAATGATAAAGTTCAAAATGAAAAAAATGATTTGGCAGTTGTTTGGTGCGATCGTCGGTCGGAGGAGTGAAGATTGAGAACCGAGAGAGTTAGAGAGAAAAATGAAAAAATTAGAAAAAAAAAAATGTTTGAAATGTATATATTTACAATTATTTGTTATAAGAAAAATGACAGAAGCCCATTTCTTATGTGTGTTACAATTATTTGTTACTTTGCAGGCCTAGGAAATACAAAATTTTCTCTATGTATGCACGTTGTAGACCGGAATGAACAAAATTACAGACATTTTTTTTTTATCTTCTTGAATAAAATTGAAAAAGATTGTTTGAAAAAGTAATAGGGGTTCATCAATATTCACTGCAATAAATTTGATTTGCGCTGAAGAGTTCCGAAATAAATCGGATGGAGACAATCTGCAAAGAAAAATCATCGAATCTCGACGAAGGATTCATGAGTTCTCTCTCTCACGTAGGAGAAACAAAATCTTGTGTTTTGCAGTGTTTCTGCGTTTTTTTATTTATTTATTTATGACAGAGCAACGTGTTGAAAAATTTGACCACGTTTAAGAACCGAAACGTCATGTTTGCTTCCTCGTCTTTTCGTGGAAAAACGATAACTAGACGACTTTCTGATTTTCCGTTTATCAATTTCACGATTTGGAAATAATACCCAAAAAAAAAAAAAAATTGAAAGGAAACAGAAACATTGGATTTAAGGGAAGAAAAAAAATTCCAACTCTCCTCTTAAATCACGTATTATTCATCGCAGTGATCTCTGGCCACAATTTCAATCCTAGTCTTCTAAAGCAACACTAACAGAGAAACCTTGTTCTCAAACAAAGAGCATTTCTCAGAGATTAATCAACTTCATATGGTTTTACCATTGAACTTTGGAAGTTCCAAAACCTCAGAATAATTCGTATCTCGGCACGATTCATGGAGACCAATCCATTAAATCACGAACAACGATCGATACTTAACTCACGGCCAATTCAATTCCTAACCAATCTTCCCCATAGATCCTACAGAAACTGGCTCTCTATGATTACAATATCTTTTTTTAGATGGTCACACTAAATTACGTCTCTTTTCGCTGCTAAAGAAGAAAGTCCAGACCCACGAGAGAAGATCAGGAAACAACTCGTATACTTTCACAAACAAATCCAAATAAAAAATTACGACACACACAAACCTACCGAAAGTTTTTTTTTATCCCACGTCTATAAGTATCAAAAATCTCAAAAAACAATTACACAGGCTGGCCTTAAAAAACGAAACTCCTAGACAAGAAGCTACAGAAGAAGGTTCAGAGTCAATACTACCGCGTTCATTATTAGTATCTCAAAATTCAGACCCGTGAGAGAAAGATCACGAAACAAATCACATAATTTCGCAAACCAACCAAAGTAAGCCAAAAAAAAAGATTACTGATATTATTCCACGTCTAAAAGTATCCAACAAAAAAAAAAAAAAAAAATTCTCAGCACAAGTTACACACGAAAGCTAAGAATCCACGGCTATAAAATCATCATAACGAGTCTTGTTGAGGACTCTGGAGCGGAAAACTGACCTAATCATTTCTTGTTGCTGGACTTTTTTTTGGAGGAAGGAGCTTGCTGAGGTGGCGGGTCGGGCTTGGGGTGCTTGTCGGCCTCGGAGGGGTCGAGCCACTTGAGAGGGTGGCGATTGTAGAACGGCCAGTTGGGGACGGTGACGAGAGTGGTGAGACCGACTCCGGCGGCGTAAGTGAGAATCATCGTCTGAAAAGAGCCCATCACGTAACCCGTCCCAAAACCCGCCACCGCAAACACCAGAAGCATTATCTGCATCAACTGCTCCGCTAGCCTCTGACCCTGCCAATCCATCTACCCAAAAAAAATAAAATTAAAAAAAAAATTATCGTTGAGCCAATTAAACCCGATATGTTATCTTTGTTGGATATGGGTGTATTGAATTTTAGTAAGTATGTTTCGGGGGTTAGTTGATCGGTGAATGATTTTAAAACGACATTTTAAAACTACTTGATTTGCTTCTTCAATCATGAAAGAAAAATGACATTTTAAAACGGTAAATGATTGCTTTTTTTTACATTTTTTCCGTTCAATCGACTTGTCGATATTTAGGATGCTCGAAATGACAACGAAAGTGACATTTCAAACCTTGATTTATATTTACTAACTCTGAATATAATTAAATAGAAAAAGAAAAAAAATATAATTCTTAAATATAAAAACTAGTAAGTGATACTGTACGATCAGAAAAGAAAACCCAATTGATAGCGATCTCGCATTCTCGCACCGTATCGCACCGTCTCATCGTCACGACCACCAGAGGTGATCTTCAAACTCTTAGTTTCAGGTTTTTTTTTTTTTTTTTTGTTGATTAGTTTAGCTTGAATTCCCTATTTTATTGCGAAAACATACAATTGATGTTGTTTTTAGTTTATGTGATTTGAAATCGTCTAAAATTCAAATTCCGTTTGTGGCAAAGTCTAATCAAGATCTATACCAGGTCCGGGGTCCTTGATTTTAGGGCTTAGATGATTGTTTTTGTTCTGTGTATTTGGATATTGAGGGATTTTGTCATGGGTTTTGACTTACAAGTTTAGGGTTGCGTTTTTCTTAGTTGAAACTGAATAAAAGGAAATGAAAAAGAAAAAAAGTCTTTACTAATCCGATCCCTCAACCCGAACAACAGTCCCCGAAAATTAAGACAGAAACCATAAGCTCACCAGATTTACATGGGAAAATGGTTTGACCGAAAAACAAAACACCCATTGATAGGGTACATAAAATTCACTATCGGCCTCGATGCCCTAGTCTGATCAACTAACTAAAATTCAGGTCACCGATATCCAACAAGATAACATATCGGTTTCGGTTGGCTCGATAATTTTTTTATTTTTTTCTCTTTTATAATTGTAGACGGATTGGCTTGGCAGGGTTTGGTTTCGTTGGTCATTTGGTTGAATAACGAAAGAAACCATAAGCTCACACAGATTTACATGGAAAAAAACGATTATCCCAACCAAAAAAAAAAATAAAACCCCCAACTAACATGCTACATAAATTCACCGATCAACTATCCCTCGAAACATACTTCATAAAACATACTTCATGATTTTAGGGCTTAGATAATGATTTTTGTTCTGTGTATTTGGATTTTGAGGGATTTTGTCCTGGGTTTTGACTTACATGTTTAGGGTTGCGTTTTTCTTAGTTGATACTGAACCTTAAGCCACAATTTTAATTTAGAAAACAGAGGTTCACCCAATAACTATGCACAACTGATATCCCTGACGTTTACGAGAAGCCTTTTCACAGATAGGCAAAAGGCCACTGCTTTTTGTCATCAGGTTAAATTCAATTACCAGTATCATTTCTAAAAAATCACCAAATTAACATTCAAACTAATTGATTTACTAAACGTCCGATTCAAAACTAAAGTTGAACAACCATTGAAAACTTACAGCATCTTTTACTGAACCTTTTTGTCATCATGTAAAACTCAACTACCAAAATCATTTCCAGGAAATCACTAAACGTTGGATTCAAGGTCTAAATTTTATAAGCATTGAAAATGTAGCATCGTTTACTGAACCTTAAGCCACATGAATATAAAACATAGGTTCACCCAATAACAATGCACAACTTTTGTCCCTGACATTTACGAGAGGTATATTCATAGAGTCAAATATATCACTGCTTTTTGTATATCAGGTTCAAATAGCCATTACTACAAAGCTTAAAACTACACCGAGTTGATTAAATGCATGCTAAAACAAGAAAATAAAAAAAATAGGTCAATCGCAATACCTTGAAATGGACTCTGAGATCCGATCCTCTTGCCTTGCAAGCTACAGAATCAACACAGAGTAAACTAAAGTCAGGCTTTAAACTTATAATCAGCAATCCATAAACCCTAAAAGAATTATGATAGTCAAATCAGATTCGAGAAAGAATATACAGAAATACAACTAATCGAAGACGTACATTTGGTGGAATTGTCGGGGTCTCTGGAGTACTTCACCTGAAATCACAGACACGTCAAATTCGTACCTCGCGCGTTGAAGAAAATGGAAGACGAAACAGCTCGGTTCAACCCGTTTTTTTAGCTCTATTTTTAGTTGGGCCTGCAATTCGTTATATAGCCCAAATACAACCCAATGGGACAACGTACAAATAATAAAGCCCTTTTTTTTTTTGGCCGGTGTACTATAGTCTATATAGATAGCCGTGTCAATATTTATAGACTTTCATATTTGATATGGTTAAATGTGTGTTTTATGTGCGTTGCTTATTTTATTTTATTCCTAAAAAGGTAAAAATTTTAAAATAAAAAAAAATCAACCATAATTCTATACAGGAAGAATAGTAGCAAAATTTATATAAATAAAATCGTACAAATTCTGAATTTGGATTAAAGTTCATACATTACAGATTATGCATTTATAATATAACATGCTTGACAACCCAGTTGATGTGCTTGACAACCCAGTTGATGTTCCGATGAATTATGATTAAATTCAGTATTTCTTCAAATGATAAAGTTCAAAATGAAAAAAATGATTTGGCAGTTGTTTGGTGCGATCGTCGGTCGGAGGAGTGAAGATTGAGAACCGAGAGAGTTAGAGAGAAAAATGAAAAAATTAGAAAAAAAAAATGTTTGAAATGTATATATTTACAATTATTTGTTATAAGAAAAATGACAGAAGCCCATTTCTTATGTGTGTTACAATTATTTGTTACTTTGCAGGCCTAGGAAATACAAAATTTTCTCTATGTATGCACGTTGTAGACCGGAATGAACAAAATTACAGACATTTTTTTTTATCTTCTTGAATAAAATTGAAAAAGATTGTTTGAAAAAGTAATAGGGGTTCATCAATATTCACTGCAATAAATTTGATTTGCGCTGAAGATAAAAAAAAATGTCTGTAATGTATGAACTTTAATCCAAATTCAGAATTTGTACGTTTTTATTTATATAAATTTTGCTACTATTCTTCCTCTATAGAATTATGGTTGATTTTTTTTTATTTTAAAATTTTTACCTTTTTAGGAATAAAATAAAATAAGCAATGCACATAAAATACACATTTAACCATATCAAATAGGGATTTTGACGTTAATAATACCATCTTGTTGTCACTTACCATATTTAGCCCAAAACTCAAAATTTGACACATGTAATACCTACACCAATAGGTAAAGACTATTATACCCTCAAAACTCATTTAAACGAAATAAACCATCCCAACCCAATTTTCTCCATTTTCCCTCGCACACCTACACCTCTTCATCTTCTCGGTTTATCTCCCTCCCTCTCTCTCTCACGATTTTTCAAACCTCCAACCCCTCCCACATTTTCGCTCTCACGATTTCGCTATCTCTTCCTCTTCCCTCCCACGATTTCGCTCTCTAATCATCTTCCTCTGTGTCTCTCTTTCTCTCCTTGTCCTTCTCTTTCTCTTTCTCGCTCAAAAATCGCGACGACCCATCTCGGGGACCCACGACCCAGCTCTCGGCGACCCAGGTCTCGGCGGCGAAGGCGCAACCCACCTCTGCTCGACCCAGCTCTCGGCGACCCAGCATTCGGTGACCCAGCTGTCGGCGACCCACTCCTCGGCGACCCATCTCGGCGGCGAAGGCGCAACCCACCTCTGCATGACCCAGCTCTCGGCGACGAAGGCACCTCTGCTCGACCCAGCTCTCGGTCTCTATCACATTCTTGACGTTAATCGGTGAAGAAGAAGAAAAGATTGTGTTCATCTTCATATCAAGGTAAATCGGCCGATCTCTATTAAAGCCTCAAATTGATTGAAAACTCTATTTAACCTCAAATTATTTGATTTAGGGTGTTTGGCTCAAATTTTTTTGGGTGTTTTAGTGTATTTGGTGTTTGGGCGAGTGTTTGTTGTGTTTGGCCGAGAATGTGTTGTATTTGGGCGTTTGATTGTATTTGGGTTTGGGTGTTTGCGTGTATTTGTGTTTGGGTGTTTGAGTGTATTTGTGTTTGGCCGAGAATGTGTTGTCTTTGAGTGTTTGTGATTATTTGTGTTTGGGCGAGTGTGTCACGGAATGACCCGAGTCCGTGACACTTGTGTCACGAAGTGGATTCACTCCGTGACACATATTTCATTTATTTCGGTCTCTTAAAACCCTAGAAATACTGGTGAGTGTTTGTTAAAACCCTATTTCATTTACTCAAAAAGGTATGGGTATCTCTATTTCATTTATTTCGGCCGAGTGTTTGTTGATTTAGGGTTTTTGGCTCAAAATGTTTTTGGGTGTTTTAGTGTATTTGGTGTTTGGGCGAGTGTTTGTTGTGTTTGGCCGAGAATGTGTTGTATTTGGGTGTTTGATTGTATTTGGGTTTGGGTGTTTGAGTGTATTTGTGTTCGGGTGTTTGAGTGTATTTGTGTTTGGCCGAGAATGTGTTGTCTTTGAGTGTTTGTGTGTATTGTGTTTGGCCGAGAATGTGTGTGTTTGTGTGTGTTTCGTGCTCGTGTATATATTTGATTGAACAATGTTAGGGTTTGACGAGTGTGTGTGTGCGTATTTGGTCTTGAAGTTGTTGAAAATTGGTGACTTGATTTGTTTCAGGTTTTATATATTCAATGACGAAGTCTAAAATAACCAAGGTCGAGGAGGCCTCAAACGTTCGAAGAAGTTCTAGGACGGCTTCGAAAAGGAAAATAATTTCGCCGTCCAAGCGTTCCAACGATGACGACGCGTTCGTCGTCGCACCAACAAAGATAAAGAAGGTATAGAATAAAAATGAAGTGACTTAATTAGATGTATGTGCACCTATTTGATTTTGTTTTGTGTTTGATATAGCCAAAAAACAAGGCTCAGTCATCGGGCGTTGCGACCGCCTTGGAGAGTCCTACAACTGCTACTCCCCGAAAGGTGAGTGTCAGAAACTCATTTTGATCCTGGTTCGTGACAGATGTGTCACGGACTCGATGACTTCGTGACAGATGTGTCACGAAGTCAGCGAGTCCGTGACACATCCGTCACGAAGTGGGTGAGTCCGTGACACATCTGTCACGAACTCAAGCATAATGGTTTCACTAATAATGTCATTGACTCATATGTGTAGGAGTGGAGACGGTTTATACCTGAGTCCAACGTTGAAGGATTTTCCTTTAACTTCCACGGGGGATTGGAAAATTTCCTCGCTCTCTTACTCGGCCGCAGCGCCGAGACGCAAGCTGGATTCGCCCAATCATGTTTTGGGCAGTTCGTGGGGCAACCCAAAATAGTCCGGTCGTCGGCGATTATAAGCCACTTGGTGTTGAGGACCGGGAGCTTCGAGGGCGAAACCACTGACGGGCTTCTGATTGAGATTGGAGGCCGAGTCCGGGAGTTCACGAAGAGAGACTTCCAGGAGATCACATTCCTCAAAGTCGTCGATGACTACGAGGAATTCAAGTTCGAGGGGGTTGTTTCTAATGACAGCCTGTTCAAAAAATTCTTCCCGGGGAAGTATTTGAGTCGGAACTTGGTCAACCAATTCTTGGAGGCGAGCGTAGATTGGCCGACAGAAGTTCAGGTAAATTACCTGAAAATTTACTTCGTCTTGAATGTCCTCCTGGCGGATGATGCAAAGAACAGGACACCGTGCGTAGAGCTCATTAAGGCGGTGGAGGACACGGACACATTCGGTCGCCATCCATGGGGCAACGTGGTGTGGAACTATCTTCTCGGCGAAGTCCGGAAGTTTGTGGAGAAGGGTGGCGAGCCAATGGAGCAAGGTAAAAAAAAAAGAAGCTCCATCTCCCCGGATTCGTCGAGCCGCTTCAGGTTTGGGGGTACGAGTGTCTTCCTTTCCTGACGAACATGGGGGTTTGTGAGAAAGTCTCCACCACAGCTCGGCCAATAATGCGTCGGTGGAAGTCTATCGGACTTGTTCAGGATGCCGCCATGAGAGGAATCAACTTCAATGAGGTAATAAATTTGTAGGTTAATTCATACTTAATATTGATCACACTCATTTGTTAACTTGTCCCACGTATAGGTTGAATTTCACGGAATCGGCGACACTTCTTCAAGCGTTGCAACCCCTTCTACGACGGCAGCGGGGGTGGACAAACGCTCGGAGAAGAAACCCAAAAAAGACGCCCCACAACCACAAACACCACCACCACAACCACCACAACAACCGTCCCATTCACAAGCACAGACAGTTGAGGTAACACAATTTTGGGTTTCTATTTTAATTTAAATGAATCCACTCCGTGACACATCTGTCACGGAGTGGATCCACTCCGTGACAGATGTGTCACGGACGGAGTGAATCCACTCCGTGACACATCTGTCACGGAGTGGATTCACTCCGTGATAGATGTGTCACGTACTGGATTTACTCGTCAGCCAGCTTACTTTGTTATTTTGGTCATGGACAGTCCCGGCTCGACTCTCTCGAAAACTCAGTTGGAAATCTCGACGAGCGTTTCCGCTATATGCAAGACGACTACAGGAAGTTCAAAAAAGAAATTTTGGACGCGGTGAAGAGCTACAGAGTGGCTCTTGATGAACTGGATCAGTACTACGATTGGAGAAACGAGTTACAGTTAGAAAAGAAGCGCCGGGAGAAGAAAACGGCCAAATTGAAGAAGTGGGAAGAAGTGATGGCGAAGAAGAGAGCGGAAAAAGAAAAGAAAAAAAAAAGAGGAAGAAGAATATGTTGAGAAGCTGAAGAAAATGCAGGAAGAAGAGAAGAAAATGCGGGAAGAAGAAGAGAAGAAGCAGAGAGAAGAAGAAGAGGATAAGAAGAAAGAAGAAGAGGAGAAGAAGAAGAAAGAGGAAGACGAGGAGAAGAAGAAGAAAGACGAATAAGAGAAGAAGAAGAAAGACGACGAAGACGAGAAGAAGAAGAAAGACGACGAGGACAAGAAGAAAAAGGACGATGACGGGGACAAGAAAAATAAGCAGGACAAAGACGACAAGAATAAGAAGGACGATGGCGCCAAGAAGAGCAAGAAACAGGAGGAGAAGAAGGATGGCAACCAAAAGAAGAAGAAAAACGAAGTCGAGAAAGGGAAAAAGAAACAAACCAGTCAACAAGAGGTACAAGATATGCAATAGACATATTATTTTTTTATTTAAGAGTGGATTCACTCCGTGACAGATGTGTCACGGAGTGTACTTAGTGCGTGACACAGTGTCACGGAGTCGCTGAATTTCGTTATTTTGATTACACTCATGTTGAACTAAATGATTTTGAATGGTCAGGAGGATGAAAGTGACGTCGAAAACACACAAGGTCAACAATCTTGGGGTGATGAAGATTCGCCTCTCAGTCTAGAAGCCCAAATGAATGCAGAGGCTATGGAAGAGTATGAGTTGTTAGGGACACAGGGGGTTCAAGAGGTACCTCCATTAATTTGATGGTTGAACTTAATTCTTGACTTGTTTAGAAGCATATAATTGTTATGGTTGAACTCAACAATAAACTTGAACTCAAATATAAACTTGAACTCAAATAAGCATATAATTGTTATGAAATATTATTTTATGGTTGAACTCAACAATAAACTTGAACTCTATTTCTCTTGTTGGATAGATATATGACTTGAAGACACCGAATCCCCGTATCCTTATTGAAGACTCACCTATCAAGAAACATATGACCCGGCAACGACGCAGCCCCGATAGGTTTACTCCTTCCAAAAAGGCGTTGCCTTTTCTGAGGTTCACCAATGCTCCGGACGTGCTTCCTGATGAACTGCCGCTGTCGGAGGTAACCAAACAACCGGACCAGGATGACGTTGACGTCATGAAGTTGTGGTTCCAAGTCGGCTTGAAGAGGGGCCACAAGAACATATCTCAGGGCAAACCAAAATATAAGCCGGAGGAAGAAACCATAGCGCCTTCTATGGAACTTGGACAGATGGCTATCAACCAGAAGACCTTCTTCTACAACATGTGGCACGAGGACGGTTGGTTGTCTGATCAGGTATTAATGTGTGTCAGTAGTTTTTAAAATATGTCTTGTTTTGCAGCTCACTTCGTGACAGATGTGTCACGGAGTCAATTCACTTCGTGACAGATGTGTCACGGAGTCAATTCACTTCGTGACAGATGTGTCACGGAGTGAATTGAATTGACTCCGTGACACATGTGTAACGGAGTGTACTCAGTCCGTGACACATCTGTCACGGAGTGAATCCACTCCGTGACACATCTGTCACGGAGTGAATCAACTCCGTGACACATCTGTCACGAACTAAAGTCACTCCGTGACACTTGTGTCACGGACTGAGGTATTTAGTGCTTATGTTTATCTTTTGTCGTGCAGCATGTGGACGTCGCGATGTACTACCTCCGGAAGAAGAAAAAGGCGAGTTTGTTACGTCACTCCTTCACCATCATGTCCACGGTCTTCTTTAAGTATCTCCGAGATAGTTACACTCAGTTCAATGCTAGTCAAGATCCGGGTGTATTCTTAAAGAAGAAACTGAAAAAATGTGTCGTCGACCACATTACCGGAGAGTCTGGAGCGGAGCAACTGGTGGACCCATGGGACGGGGTCGATGATGTCTTCATCCCTGTAATAGATGGCGGACACTGGTATCTTCTTATTGTCAACGTGCGTTCAAGGTGTATAACGGTGTACGACTCCATGAGTTCCACCGGTGGACACCAAACGCTCGTGGACACTGAAGTCAGAAACTTGGCCACCATTTTGCCATATGTTCTGCATGTCGCCGGCGTTCTACTCTCCAATGAAGAAATATTCAAGGTCGTCCACTACGATCAAATGCCACAACAAGACAATGGGTAAATATTTTAATTCTTAATTTTACATTCTTAATGACACATATCAATTAAAGCATGCGTTTTTTGTTCCTTCAGAAATGATTGTGGCATGTTTATGATCAAGACTGCCGAGTTTTTGGCGCACGACCTTCCATTGTCTGATTTGAAACAGGAGGACATGATCATGTATCGACAGAAAATGACCACCGAATTATACCGACACGGAGCGCTAAAACTACACACGCGTGGAAATGTCAATGTTGAGGCAACTTGAAATTATGTGTTTATGATTGTACGCATGTGTTTATAACTTTATATATGTATTCTTAGAACTTCAATTTCGTAGTTTAAAAGTGTATGTATGTGTTTATAACTTTATATATGTATTCTTAGAACTTCAATTTCTTAGTTTAAAAGTGTATGTATTGTTTATAACTTTATATATGTATTCTTAGAACTTCAATTTCTTAGTTTAAAAGTGTATGTATTGTTTATAACTTTATATATGTATTCTTAGAACTTCAATTTCTTAACAATAACATTGTTTCAATACCAATAAAGTTCAAAACATTCAAAATGTAATACATAGCAAAACACCAAGGAAGTTCTAGATATTCAATGATAAAACGTGTCGAATTACAAACCAAACCAATGTCCCATCCCCGGAGCCCTCATTTCCGGTGGAATTGGGTTGCGACACGTAGCTCTATTGTGACCTACACCTCCACAACGGGAACATTTACGAAGCGGGGCATCAGATTCTCCAAGAGAGGGAATCCTTCTCTTCTTAGGTCTACCCGCCGGACGACCTAAGAAGTTAGGCGGATTTACTTTGATCTGCTTGATTTCGTCGGGAAAAGTCCATGACGATTCACTTCCTTGAGGATGAATAACCCCTGCATACGCCAATTTCCAATACTCGGTCGTGTAGTACTCTGCACAATAGCTCTCAACTGGTAGGTTGCGTAAGCGACAAGCCGCAATGGCATGGACACATGCAAATAGATCAGTTTGAAATTCTCGACACGAGCACGTCTTATCAATCAAGTTCACTGCCCATGGTGTTCCTTCTGTGTCTAAAACCTCGAATTCGTATACTGCAGAAGGCCGGACCTAAAACATAAGCAAAAAAAAGTTTAAACATAACCACTCAGTCCGTGACAGATGTGTCACGAAATGACCCGAGTCCGTGACACTTGCGTCACGAAGTGGATTCACTCCGTGACACATGTGTCACGGACTGAAGTCACTCCGTGACACAAGTGTCACGGACTCGGGTCATTTCGTGACAGAATTTAAAAATTAAAAACACACTATAACCTGCATATTTGCCGAGACAGCAAGTTTTTTTAACATTTCGGTATGATATTCCATTGACAACACACTTTGAGTTGATGCCGCCTTTTCTCGTCGTTGGTAGAACCAAACTTGCATTCTCTCCCTCAACCAATCAAGGCACTTCACTATTGGAAATGGTCTTGCTTTAACAGTTAACGCATTCAAAGACTCTGCGTTGTTTGAAGTTATGATCGTATACCTTGATGTCTTGAAAAAACAACGTGCCCACTTCTCATTTCCTACTTCGTTGACAAGGTACGGACGTATCAACGGGTCTTCCTTGTCCAACATGCGCATAAACTTTTGATATTCAAATATAGTATACGCTTTTGCTGCACCGTAGAACTTCCAATTGAATTCCTTGCCAAGTTTTTTGAATTTTGCCTTGACGTTATTCTTCACGTGGTATGCGCAAAAACCATGTTCTGCTCTTGGAAAAACTTTCTTCGCGGCGTTAATGATTCCGGTGTTTCGGTCGGATACGATGACCATGTTATCCCTCTCCCCCAATGCTTCCTTAAGTTTGTTGAAGAAATAAAACCAGGACTTGGAAGTTTCGGACTCACCAATACCATAGGCAAGCGGGAATATTTGCTCATTTGCGTCCATCGCGGAAGCCGTAAACATGCTGCCCTTGTGATAGTTTGTCAAGAAGGTTGCATCAACAATTACAACAGGCCGACAATACTTCCATCCCTCTCTGAACGGAGCCAAAGAAACGAAAAAGTACATGAAATATTTATGACGGTCAGTTTTTAGGTCGATGAGAGAACCTGGATTCTTTTGCTCTAACATGTACTTGTATTTTGCAAGAGAGGCATATGACTCATCATCAGTCCCATACAAGGATTGTATTGCACATTCTTTTGCCCTCCATGCTTTTCTGTATGAAATATTGACTCCAACCTCTGTTCGCATGTAACTCTGAATCTCCTTTGGGGTACAACTATGTACAGTTGGATCAATAAATTTGTGTTTCACCCTCTCTCCAACGAACTCTGCAGTAGCTTGCGGTTGCCCTTTTTGTCTTTCCTCCACAGAATAAGTGTGCTTTGGATCATATCTTGAACCATAAACACATACACACGATCAAAAACAATTTAAAATTAAAAGGGAATACATTTCCTGACATATCTGTCACGAAGTACATCCACTCGTGTCAGGAGTGGATTCACGTCGTGATAGATCTGTCACGGACTGATTCATCTACGAAGAGAAATGAAATTTCAAATAAAATCAGTTTTTAGGTCGTGAAATTTTACCTTCTAATTTCAAAACAATCCGTGTTCTTTAGCTGCACTGCCCGGACCGCCCAATCACAATTTTTACCCGCACAAATGACATGAAGTTTGAGCGGAGATGAGTTCTTCGTTTTGAACCGATAATGATTATTGATTGCATCCATCCGCAAATGCTTCAACAACGCCGCTTTGTTTGCATATAATCCTTTTTTTTTTACTCTTACCGGAGATAAAATATCCAACACCTCAATATCGTTACTCTCGACACATGTATTTGATTCGGGAGCCGTAACCGAACACCCCCCATTCTCTTGGCTCGATACATTCTCTTTTCTTTGTGATCGAGTTGGCGGCTGTGGTGGAAGAGGAGGCTCTTCCTGGTGTTGAGTCTGTGGTGGAGCCTCTATTGACAAAAAAACTGGTGGTGGAGACCTTCTGGGTTGGGGTGTTGCCTGGCTAACAGTATTCATGTCATCCAACCCAACAGTATCATTGTCGAAAGCCTCCGGACTTGGTACGTCCCATTCACGTGCCTCGGATATAGGACTCGGCATGTTTGGAATGATCCTGCTTCGATTGCAACCAAATCCACTCTCGCTTGTGTTTGCTGTTGGAGTGGATCCAACCCGTGGAGAAGACGCGCCATCCGCTTTTTTATCCTGAAATGCCTCCGGACTAATCTCAAGTACAAGATTCAACTTCGTCCGGTTCGGTTCGTTCTTCCTCAAGTACAAATAACATCGCAAACTTTCGTCGTCGTCTATGGTTGGCGGTACGAGCCCGTCAGCTTCATGCTTGACGTTGATTGAATGCGTTGCAGGGGTCACGTTCAACCGAGCATACAATGTTTGCATCAAACTTTGGTAATTCAATTTGGTAGGAAGTAAAAGCGTAAGAGTACCACCCTCTTGATATACGCCCGGTTTTACCCATTTCCCGCTATGCTTAGCATATAAACATATTTCCGCCATACCTGTATACGTTCACTCAGTATTAGAAATGAGTATTAAAAGACGGTTATTAACATGGAAAAACATCCAGTTCGTGACACTAGTGTCACGAAGTGAATCCAGTTCGTGACACTAGTGTCACGAAGTGAATCCAGTTCGTGACACCTGGAAAATTTCAACACTGAAATTCCAAACACCATTTTTGGCGAAGTAAAAACTCAAAAAAGCTTTGGAACACGTTCAAACTGAACGAAATCACTAAAATAGCTCTTAGTTGTTAGAAGAACAAGCTACTTACCCAGATTTGACGCCAAGATTTGACGGTCACCGGAGAAGACACTCGACCCAGATCTGACGACGGTGACCGGAGAAGACTTGGACCCACGCTGAAGAGGGTGAGCGATTGAAGAGTGAGCGTGAATGAGAGAGATGCTTGGAGGGAAATGAAGATCTGAGTCAGCGTGAATGAGAGAGCTGCTTTGGAGCGTGAATGAGGGTTTTTTTTTTCAGAGACCGTGAAAGAGAGAGTGAAGATGAGAGAGTGAGCGCAAGAAGGAAGATCTGTGGGGAGGGTAATTGAGGAAATTTTTATTTCTCTTTCCTAGTCAAAGTAACATATGTGTCAAAATATTGATTTTGGGCTAAATATGGTAAGTGACAACAAGATGGTATTATTGCTGTCAAAACCCCATATCAAATATGAAAGTCAATAAATATTGACACAGCTATCTATAGTACACTGGCCAAAAAAAAAAGGGCTTTATTATTTGTACGTTGTCCCATTGGGTTGTATTTGGGCTATATAACGAATTGCAGGCCCAATAAAAAACGGGTTGAACCGAGCTGTTTCGGGTCGGTAATTTTAGGGCTTTATTATTTGTTATTCGTCTTCATCTATAAAACATCAAACCCTAGCGCCTCCATTGTTTCTCTGCTCGTCGCCGAAGTTCCTTACCGCTTAGCCTCGAAACTACTTCACAGACGCCATGGTAACTACTCGAAGCTCTCTTTCTCTTTCTTCTTCTTCGTCTTCCATTTTCTTCAACGCGCGAGGTTCGAATTTGACGTGTCTGTGATTTCAGGTGAAGTACTCCAGAGACCCCGACAATTCCACCAAATGTAAGTCTTCGATTAGTTGTATTTCTGTATATTCTTTCTCGAATCTGATTTGACTATCATAATTCTTTTAGGGTTTATGGATTGCTGATTATAAGTTTAAAGCCTGACTTTAGTTTACTCTGTGTTGATTCTGTAGCTTGCAAGGCAAGAGGATCGGATCTCAGAGTCCATTTCAAGGTATTGCGATTGACCTAATTTTTTTATTTTCTTGTTTTAGCATGCATTTAATCAACTCGGTGTAGTTTTAAGCTTTGTAGTAATGGCTATTTGAACCTGATATACAAAAAGCAGTGATATATTTGACTCTATGAATATACCTCTCGTAAATGTCAGGGACAACAGTTGTGCATTGTTATTGGGTGAACCTATGTTTTATATTCATGTGGCTTAAGGTTCAGTAAACGATGCTACATTTTCAATGCTTATAAAATTTAGACCTTGAATCCAACGTTTAGTGATTTCCTGGAAATGATTTTGGTAGTTGAGTTTTACATGATGACAAAAAGGTTCAGTAAAAGATGCTGTAAGTTTTCAATGGTTGTTCAACTTTAGTTTTGAATCGGACTTTTAGTAAATCAATTAGTTTGAATGTTAATTTGGTGATTTTTTAGAAATGATACTGGTAATTGAATTTAACCTGATGACAAAAAGCAGTGGCCTTTTGCCTATCTGTGAAAAGGCTTCTCGTAAACGTCAGGGATATCAGTTGTGCATAGTTATTGGGTGAACCTCTGTTTTCTAAATTAAAATTGTGGCTTAAGGTTCAGTAAACGATGCTACATTTTACAACAACACGTAAGTTTAGCTACATTTGAATTTCACCTGATGATAAATAACATATGGCCTTTTGACTATATCCGTGAATTGGCTTAATAAAACTTTAGGTATATCAGTTGTGCATTGTTATTGGGTGAACCTCTGTTTTAATTAAATCGTGGCTTAAGGTTCAGTAAACGATGCTACATCCATTAAGCATAGGAAAATAATTTCAATTAGCGACTCAAATAAGTAAACCTGATTTTAAAAAAAGCAGGGTTATGTTGCCTTTATATATGGACTTAGCTCTCGTAAACTTCAGGAAGATCAGTTGTGCATTGTTATTGGGTGAACCTCTGTTTAAATCAAACTGTGGCATAAGGTTCAGTAAACGATGCTACATTTAATCCCTCTTACCCCTTTTTTTTCTCTTGCAGTACCATGGTATGATTATTCGAAACAATTGACTTATGTAATTTCTGTCACTGTCGTTAATTTTTTTACAGAATACGAGGGAAACAGCGTTCGCGATCCGGAAGCTTCCCTTGATCAAGGCGAAGCGGTACTTGGAAGATGTGTGTGCCCACAAACAGGCGATTCCGTTCAGACGTTTCTGCGGCGGAGTCGGTCGTACCGCTCAGGCCAAGAGCAGGCAGTCCAATGGTCAAGGTCGTTGGCCATTGAAGTCCGCCAAGTTCATCCTCGACTTGCTCAAGAATGCCGAGAGCAACGCTGAGGTATATATATTTATAAACAATATATACATATTATTATAATAACGGTAGTACTTATATCTTTTATTACTTGCATTGCAGGTCAAGGGTTTGGATGTGGATTCCCTATACATCTCCCACATTCAGGTCAACCAAGCGCAAAAGCAAAGGCGTCGTACTTACCGTGCCCATGGAAGAATCAACCGTATGTCTTTGCGTTTTTTTTAATAATCTGCGGTGAATTTTAATTTTTGTGTTATTTTTTTTGGGCTCATTTCTGTTTCGGGTTCTCACTTCAGCTTACATGTCGTCGCCGTGCCATATCGAGTTGATCTTGTCCGAGAAAGAAGAGCCAGTGAAGAAAGAGGTAAAGCTAGTTTTGTTTAATTTTTTTTTTCTTCCCGGTAATTTGTTGTGCTATTAAGTGATTTATTCAAATATTTTTTTTCAGGCTGAGTCTCAGTTGGCCACCGGTAAATCGAAGAGATCTTCTGCTCTGCGCAGCGGTGCTTCTTCTTAAATTTCATTTCGAAAGCCCGATTAATTCTGCGACCGGTCATCACATGTGTTTTTCTTCGAGTTTTTGTTCCTTTCTATATAATAGCAGCAGCAACAAGAATTATTATGTAGACGGTTTTCCAACTGCTCTTTTCTTTCTTTCAACCATGTTTAGATATTATTATGCCAGCCTGAGATTTTCCATTGAAATTTTGAGAAATACAGTTTAGATTTTGCAATTTGCATGTGTCGTACTGGTGAAGCAAAACCTTAATTTTGGTGTGAATTACCGCTTTAGTAAGTTGCTAATTCTCATCTCATTTTTTTTTTCCCAACTGTCATATTACAACTCAACAATCGATTACCTTAGTTATATTGCTCATCAAAACTTATAACTCCTGGATGGAAATAAGTGTGAATAATGATTTGAAATAAAATGTTATCATTAGTTGTATTATCTTCTCATAGTTTTTCTCCTTTGTATTGGGTGAGTACTAAATTCTTCGTCTACGTACTTTACACGAATTCTTCATAGGACGTCTATTCTATTTTTATTTTTTTTTCAACTATTTAATAAAAAATGAAACATCTGTAAATGTTACGTGGACAAGCCATCTAACCTTTTAATTTAATCCAACGGTCACACTCTCCCCAAAACCAGAATCTTCTTAGTTTTCTTTCCCATGTTCTTCTTCACTCTCCCAAATCCCACTCACACTCATACAATGTCACTCGGCTCCATTTCAATTCTCCGTCACCGCTCGGTCACGGCGCTAAACGACTCTCTCCTCCGCCGTTACATCACCGTCACGCGTCCGTCACCGTCCACCACTATCTCCGCAGCCAAACACCCCCAGAATCCGAAAACCTACCAGCCACCGGACAAGAAGTTCCTCAGAGCCAAGCAGTCCGTCAAGGATTTCAACTCCTCGTCCCTCGCTCCGATCCTCTCCCCCGAAGAATCTCCGGCGCTCTCCGCCGGCCAGGCCGTCGGAACCGTCGCCGCCGCTCAGGCAAACTTCATGCGCGTCGTCGTCGCGAAATCTCCCGGCGACGAGGCCGTCGGAGGAGTCGAGCTTCTCTGCGTCGTCAGAGCCGTGCTGAAGAAGATTCGCCGGAGAGTTCTGGTCGGCGATAGGGTTTTGGTCGGGTCTATCGATTGGGTTGACCGGAGAGGAATGATCGAGAACGTTTACCAGAGAGCCTCGGAGATTCTCGACCCTCCTGTGGCGAACGTTGATCATCTCCTCGTTCTGTTCTCTCTGGACCAGCCAAAACCAGAGCCTTTCACGCTCACCAGGTTTCTGATCGAAGCCGAGTCGACCGGGATTCCGATCACCCTCGCTTTCAACAAATCCGAGCTTGTGGACAATGAGGTCAGTGCTTAGGGCTTGTTCATAGTCATTACTGACTAGTCTACAACACAGTTTTCCAAGCTGTTTCTGCATAATAAGTGTAACTCTTAGCTCTTTTTCTGAGCATTTTGTTGAAATCTTGCAGGAATGTAGTGATTATAATACTTTGTTCTTAGTTAAATGGTGAATTTAGAATTATTTGTGATATCTTGAGTCTATGATTAGATGGAATAAATTGGGTCTGAAGTTGATTTATGGAATCAGGTGATGAGTTCGTGGCGGAATAGACTGAGTGGGTGGGGCTACAAACCCCTCTTCTGCAGTGTCGATTCCAAATATGGAATCGATTATCTCGCTTCCATTCTCAAAGACCAAACCACCGTGATCGTCGGTCCGAGCGGAGTCGGAAAGTCGAGCCTCATCAACGCTCTCAGAAACAACCCTCTTGCTTCGTCGGAAGATAACTGGTTCGACACAGTGAGTTGCTATCTATTTCTATCGAATTAGTTCTTTAGAGTAATTGATGGTTTTTTATTCTACAAATATGTATAGAATTACGGTGGATTTAGGCATGAAAATGGTACGAGAGAGAATTGAGGGCAAGGAAGAAGAATACCCGAATTATCTCTGTATTTCGTATCAGTCTATCAATGAATTTCAGAGGTTCTTATTATATCAGTCTCATGATAGTCGATCATTTTTTTCATTCCCCGGTTTCGTGGTGGATTAAGGCTTGAAAATGATACGAGAGGGAAAGGAAGAATTCCTTTTTGGGAGAGCTACAGCTTTATCGAATACCCAATTTATCTTTGTATTTCGTATCGGTTTATCAGTGAATTTCGGAGGTCCTTATTATATCAGTCTCATGATAGTCAGCCGTTTTTTTGTTCCCGGATTTTGTGGTAGATTAAGGCCTGAAAATGATACGAGAGAATGGAAACAAAAAAGAAAATCCTTTTGGGAGAGCTTCATATTTCTCGACGCCAATTATCTTTGTATTTAGAATCAGTTTATAAGTGAATTTCAGGGGTTCTTATTATAGGTCCCATGATAGTCGTTTGCTCTTCGTTTCACGGGGTTTGTTTGATTTTGTCAGGTTATAGGAAGCAAATGGTTGGAGGAGCAACGGGTCGGGGAAGTTTCGACGAGAAGCGGGCGCGGGAAACACACGACCCGCCACGTGTCTTTGCTTCCTTTATCGGGAGGCGGTTATCTTGCCGATACTCCGGGTTTTAACCAGCCCAGTCTCTTGAAAATCACAAAGCAATCTCTACCACACGCATTCCCTGAGGTCTTTGTTTCGTTTATTTATTTGCTCATTCAAGAGACTCCACAAATTTATATATATTTGCAAAATAGCCGGAAAGAAATAGCTAAAGTTTAAATTTATTTGTAACAAAATTGCCTGCTTTTAACATTATCTATAAATTTTTCCATTGAATATAAATTTTCTGACACTCCTTACACGGTAAGCACCTTTGTAAATAAAGTTATTGACATGGGAAACAAATTTAATGGCACCTTTATTGACACTTGGTAGTTGTGTATTTTTGTAAATTTTGGCTATGTAGCTAGAAGAACCACAAATTTGTTAATTTTGTCTACTAATCGTTTGCATTATCCTCTGTCTTGTCGTTCTCAGATCCGGGCAAAGCTCGATTCCGGCGAAAAATGTACGTTCAAGGATTGCTTGCATCTCGGCGAACCGGGGTGCGTTGTTGGGAGTGATTGGGAAAGATATCCTTACTATTTTCAACTCCTTGATGAAATCAGAATTAGAGAGGAGTTTCAGTTAAGGACCTTCGGAACCAAAAAAGAAAGCGATGTTCGGTATGTAATTTTTTTATCTCATTTTTTTGTTGCTGTTGTTGGTAATTTAAGGTTTTGAATATGAACTTAAATGCCATAAATTAGTAGTTTGAAAACCATCTTGCTTAGAAAGAAAAATTATTCATAGATTGAAATGTCAGTGGGCATATTATTTATGGATTAGACAAACTAGGAAGCCTCTTTTAGCTTCCTTCATTTTTTTTTTCTTCCTAATTCACTTTAAAATAAACGCAGATACAAAATGAAAGACGGAGGAGTTAAACAAGCGGAACCGCGATTAGAGACGAAGAAGCACCGAAGACAATCCCGTAAGAGCTTGAACCAATCGCTCATTGACGAACTCATTGAAGAAGATGACGATAACGATGACGATGACGAGTACAATGATCAGATTAGGTGAGCATTTTCCAAAAAGGGTATGTAACGTCACTGTTTTCGTGCACTGTAAATAGTTCCCAAGTGTTTTACTTCCGGTTAAGCCCCGGATGTATATATGCGATATCGGCTTAGTTTTCCCTGATGTAAACACATGATATTGATTTAGGCTAGTTTTGTTTTGTGATAATTAAAGAATGAGACATGGCCTTTGTTCAACACAAAAACGACACTCTCTCCGCTATACGCATAGTTTGGGTTTTGTCGTTTGATGGAATCACGGGCGAATTTTAATTGGGCATAGATAACTTTAGAATTCTGAAGTAAGAAAAGAGAAACACATATTTTGAGTAATTTTTTACATCAATTTTGGCAAATATTACTATATGGAAAAGTTTGAGGCGCAAAATACTTCACCCCAAATTTTGTCGGTGCTATTTTTTGGCAGTAAAATCAGTCGGTGCTATTTATAACAAATTTTGTCGTTTATACTTTATATTGATAAACTATCTCAATCATTTCTGGGGTTTTCCACATGTTTTTTGGGTAGGTTTCCATTCCTTATTTTATGTTTATTGTCAAATAAATGTCTATTTTTAGTATTGAATTATATTAGAAAAATATGAAAATACCATATAAATCTATTATTTCAAAAAGTAGGTACCAATACCTTTGATACTAGTTTTTCATAACTTTTTGGTGTGAACTATATTTTACACGATGCAATTGTAGTAAAAGCAAGCAAAACAAAGAAATTAATGGTTCAGGTTGTTTTGCCACTTAAACTCTATGGATAGTAATAAAATAAAATATTTAGAAAACAAAGAAACTTAAAACGAATTCGATCCTTCATTTTCTTCTCCCTCGATTAGAAATATATTACCAAACGTCGAAAACCATTAACGTTTAACAAATTTTGTCAAAAAGAGAAAATCAAGTGATATTCGAAGATCTTTTAGCCCATCGTTTTTTTTGTCCCAAATTCTTTTTGACTTGTCGGTTTCTGAAAGTACTTTGTACACGAGCAAGTTATCATAACTCACACGTGCATCAGATTTCCCTTCTTGTGGATTTATATATTTATTTATTTATTTTTATATATCATATGGGATCTCGGAGTTTTAGTAATATATTGCTTTTATACCGTGCCTTTGACCCAATAATTTAAAAAATACCAAGAGTGAACATCTTACTTGCAAAATATTAAAAAATGGACTTTTGATCCAAATTGGACAAAAATATCTTTTCAAGACATTTAAATTTATATATTTTTTTAAAAAATATGTATATTTTAAACTATATTATTAAAAAAATGTTAAATTTCATCGTAACTTCTCGTACTTTATCGTAATTTATTGAAATGAATAAAAGGTAAGGTAAATAGATTAAACAAATATTTTTTTTAGCAGCAACGACTACAAAAAAAGTCGATGTTGTTTTTTATTCAAAATTCTGAAAAATACGATAAAATATGATGATATTTAAATTTCATCGTAATGCATCGTATTTTTCTTAATTTTATTTGAATAAAAAGCAACAACGGCTCTTTTTGAAGTCGCTATTGCTAAAAATAGTATTTGTTTGCTCTATTTACCTTAATTTTGATTCATTTCAATAAATTACGATAAAATACAATATATTACTATAAATTACGATGAAATTTTTAAAAAATTTAATGATAGATTTAAAAAAAAAAATTAAAATTAAGTTTAAATTTTTTAAAAGGGTAGTTTTGTCCGTATTTGGGCAAAATTCTATTTTTGGGTATTTTACAAGTAAGAGGTCCATTCTTGATATTTCTTAAATTATTAGGTATACAATATGAAATTGGGTTCATTAGGAAAATAGCCAATTTAAACGTTTGACATTGCTAAATGACCAACATTTTGTAAATCTTAGATAAATAGTCACTTTCAAACATAAATCTTATGTAAATAGCCACTTTCATATGTCAAACATTGGCTTTTTACATGAGATTTTACGTCAGAAAGTGATTATTTACCTAAAATTTACCAAACGTTGGGTATTTAGCAATGTCAAATGTTTAAGTTGGTTATTTTCTTAATTTTTGTATGAAATTTCTCTTTTCAAATACATCACAATCATATTATTATTTATATGTTTATTGCAAATCTATTCCTTATGTTTAATTAAAGTTCAGAGTTTATCACTAATAGACATTTTGATTGATTTTTGTGTCTTAATTTATCAAAATTGGTATAATAACCAAATCATTTCCCAATAGTTTAAAATGTATTCATAAATTGACATTTTTATTGACTATTCCTTGTTAATCTTTCAAAATAGCATAATAAACTTAGATCTTGTGGTACTAATTTAGATTATTTTATATGCGTTTGTATCTCTATTCTTGATATACATTGTAATATGTGATTCTCTATTTTTATAATGTCCAATTTGATGAATAAACTAAAAAAAATAATTATGTTTGTGATGATTTTTTGTTTTGACAACGTAGCGTACGAAAATAACCTTTTGACTAAAAATGAATGGCATATCCTTGATATTTTCCTTATAGGAATCAAAGCCTAGCTAAAGCTAAGGTCGTTCATCCATTCATTTGGAAATAAAAATCAATTAAACTCTAACTGGATTGAGATTATTGCGTGTCTCTTAAATCTCACTGACGACTTTATAAAATTCTTCTGCTATTTAAAAAATGTTACCGTTACACGACTCTTCAATATTGCTAAGAGACGGATAACCATTCAAAGCCAACAAGCTTGATAAGCGAAAGGTATAAGCAACGTCTTTTATAACATAATATGGGCAATTAGGTGAATAAATAATTTTATGACTTGTTAAGCCGTTTTTTGGATTAACACTTACGGACACGTGACGTGAGCGGACTTGGCCACGCGTCTTCAAACCTGTGAGGTTAGTTATGGGATATTCCTCTTATCAAGTGAAGAACTTGAGAATTGATTTCTCAAGATCTTGGACACTCTTGTAGAGGGAATATAATTTGGCTTGGAGCCTTGGGTTTAGAGAGAGAGTAAGCTTCTCTTCTCCCACTCTAGAGATAATGGAAGTAGATTGTTCCTCTATTTTGTGTGAAAAAGAATGTATGAAGTGGCTTTGATCCTCTTCGTTCTTGATTTCGGTCTCAAAGGTGTTTTTAGAGAGAGAAATAGCTGAGTAGAGAATTTGGTATAATCTAGTTAGAGAGAGAAAAAGCCAGCCCTTGATAAGTGTTTGTCTCGGGTATTTATAGTGAGGTGGTGAGAGTTGTGGCAGGAGTACGACAGGAGTAAAGGGGTACGGGCGAGGCCCACTTTTACGAAATGGAAATAGAGGTTCAGGCGAGGCCTCTTTTACGAGATGGGATCGGACGAGGCCTCTTTTACGAGATGGGATCGGGGGGTCGGGCGAGGCCTCTTTTACGAAATGCAAATAGAGGTTCGGGCGAGTCCTCTTTTACGAAATGGAAATAGAGGTTCGGGCGAGTCCTCTTTTACGAAATGAAAATAGAGGTTCGGGCGAGTCCTCTTTTACGAAATGGAAATAGAGGTTCGGGCGAGTCCTCTTTTACGAAATGGAAATAGAGGTTCGGGCGAGTCCTCTTTTACGAAATGGAAATAGAGGTTCGGGCGAGTCCTCTTTTACGAAATGGAAATAGAAGTTCGGGCGAGTCCTCTTTTACGAAATGGAAATAGAGGTTCGGGCGAGTCCTCTTTTACGAAATGAGAATAGAGGTTCGGGCGAGTCCTCTTTTACGAAATGGAAATAGAGGTTCGGGCGAGTCCTCTTTTACGAAATGGAAATAGAGGTTCGGGCGAGTCCTCTTTTACGAAATGGAAATAGAGGTTCGGGCGAGGCCTCTTTTACGAAATGAGAAAGGGGGGTCGGGCGAGGCCTCTTTTACAAAATGGAAATAGAGGTTCGGGCGAGTCCTCTTTTACGAAATGGAAATAGAGGTTCAGGCGAGTCCTCTTTTACGAGATGGAAATAGAGGTTCGGGCGAGTCCTCTTTTACGAAATGGAAATAGAGGTTCGGGCGAGTCCTCTTTTACGAAATGGAAATAGAGGTTCAGGCGAGTCCTCTTTTACGAAATGGAAATAGAGGTTCGGACGAGTCCTCTTTTACGAAATGAGAAAGGGGGGTCGGGCGAGGCCTCTTTTACGAAATGAGAAAGGGGGGTCGGGCGATGCCTCTTTTACGAAATGGAAATAGAGGTTCGGGCGAGTCCTCTTTTACGAAATGGAAATAGAGGTTCGGGCGAGCCCTCTTTTACGAAATGAAATTAGAGGTTCGGACGAGTCCTCTTTTACAAAATGAGAAATAGAGGTTCGGGCGAGTCCTCTTTTACGAAATGAGAAAAGGGGGTCGGGCGATGCCTCTTTTACGAAATGATAAACCTCTTTTACGAAATGAGAAAAAGGGGTCGGGCAAGGCCTCTTTTACGAATAGGCGTTCGGGCGAGGCCTCTTTATTTTTGGGTTGGGCCTTAATATTTTTTCGGGTGAGGAAAAATCTCTCACAACATGACTTATTAAGGTTGAGGATGAAATATTTGTGTCTTGTCTTTTTTTCTTTTCCTTTTAAAAAAAAAAAACAATTTGTATCTTGTTTTGTACTCTCGCTTATCGCAACGAAACATAAAATTTTCAAATATGTCACAAGACTAAATAAAAAATCAAATGTCTTCCTTTCTCAACATATCTTAGGCTTTTCATATGCAACTAAGATGCCATTATTTTTTAAGGATGTACACCTGCGTTGACATTACAAATTTAAAATGGTGGCAGGCAAATTTACAATTTTTTTAGAAATATGTACTATTTCAATATGTGTATATATATATATATATATATATAGATATATATATGTGTGTGTGTGTGTGTGTTTATATATATAAATATCCGCAGGGAAAAGGTCTACCTCGGTATGATGCTAATAGACATGCTTTTGCCAACAAAGTCCGATCTAATGGTTCGAGAACTTAAACTTAGGAAACCGTTAATTGCATATCGAAAGCAATATAAGAAAGATCATGACAAAGAAACTTAGATAACTATCAAAACCAAATCCTCGACGACTTTCACTACGAATCGAATACCGCCATGAATTCGGCGATTATCAACTAAATAATCGACAAATTGTGGTTTTGATAAATCCACGCCAAGGGAAAAACCCGATTATAAATAACAAAATACACGATATATGATGGGAAACTAACAATCACAAAAACTACCTAGATTTCTCACATATCAGCAACAGCCCCAATTTATATTGTCACTATGGTCAATTAATACTATATAGAGAAAATTAATTATAGAATCTCACCATTAAATTTAGTAGCTCGGTTTGGTGAGTCTTTTTATTTACATAAACACGGATATATCTAGTAAATATATATATATATATATATATATATATATATATATATATAATAGACAAAAATGAATGAATTTTTATTATTTAAGAATGAATTTAATCTATAAATTAATAACTAACCTATCAATTAATAACCCTTTATTATTATCACAAATATGGATGCCCTAGAAAAAGTAAAATTCTACATTAATTTTGTCACTTGGCCATGTATACATACATACATACATACATACATATATATATATATATATATATATATATATATAGGTATAGCAATCAGCAGCACTAAATCATACGAGACAAATTACTCTACCTCTCTTTTATGAAAGACAGCTAATGCGGACGTGGTAGAAATCTCATCCATTGAATCAAATATTCTTTAGACAACTATTTATTAAATATGAATACAATAGCATATAGCCACAAAGTCACACGGTGGGTTCAATATGCGTTTATAATGTTTCACT
Source organism: Urtica dioica subsp. dioica (assembly GCF_054948205.1). Classification (NCBI taxonomy): domain Eukaryota; kingdom Viridiplantae; phylum Streptophyta; class Magnoliopsida; order Rosales; family Urticaceae; genus Urtica; species Urtica dioica. The sequence continues at coordinate 49,967,451 of NC_142758.1, forward strand.
AGGTGGGTCACTCTCTTGCCCTATAATTAAAGTCTATTACATACATGATAATGTTTTATTTTATTTTATTATTATTAGTAAGGAACCAATCAAAAGCTAACGATCGATTGTGAATATATACAAGAAATGAATTGATAAAATAGAGTTGCGCTTGAATGGTTTGTATTGTTGCTGTTGTTAATTTATGTTAAACAACGTATTATTGTTCTTTTTTTTTGGACCTATAATTTTTTATTTTAATAAAGAAATCCTCTAAACTTTAATAACGAAGACATTTTGCTATTTCATGAGATTAAATTCACGTTCTCACCCAAAATGAAATCCCACAATAAATAAGAAGATAGTGTCATCCAAACTAAGTCTTAGGAATGTGCTATTCTTCTTCTTCTTGTTAGAATTTAAGTGTTGCAACAAATTGTAAATTTTTTTATAGACTCACTTTTTTTTCATGACTCTTGAATAAAGCTCAAAAAAGTAAAATTTACAAGTTGGAGTTGGGCAACTAAACTGAATTCTATTTAGGACCCCGGTTTTGTGGTCTTGGATTTTTGTGAAAGATTTGAGCTTTGAAAAGAAGAAGAAAAAAAGAAGCAAAATTTCGTAATAAATCTCTTTTCTCTCTCCTCTTGTCTTTTATCTATGTACAATTTTTTTAGAGTTTCATATAGTTATTTGCCGTTTTGTGGTCTTTGATTTTTTTGAAAGGTTGAGTTTTGAGAAGAAGAAGAGAATCAAATATAGTAGTAAATCTCTTTTCTCTCTCCTTTTTATGTACACATTTTTTTTAGTTATTTAGGACCTCTTTGGTAGTTTACTCAAACTGTTTTTGTTTTTTATTTTAAGTTTTTTTATAATTGTAGTCTAATAATTTTTGCAGTTTTTTCAAATAATTGTTTGGTAGATATTTTTTTTTTTTCTGTAGTTGTAGTGCAGTATTCCACAAAAAAAATCAGAAGTCGAGATATATACTAATTGAAAGCCTTTGCAAATGAAATATACATAAACGCTTATGTCAATGCTGAAAAACAATACAAACAATAATATAGAGAAACCAGAAAAATCCGACACAACATTTTTATTTTTATCAGCTTGTTCCAATTCCAAAGCAGCGATTTAAATAATGAATTCCACAAAATGAAGAGCTATAATTCAGATAAGACTCGTTTATCTACTTTCAAATATCCCATAGAAACCACCAGAATAAAAATTCCCCTAAACTTTCGGATGGATGATATTTAGTTTTATTCACCGCAAAATTTATTTCAATTACAATATATATATATATATATATATATATATATATATATATATTAATAATTGCAGTGCAGATATATATATAATATATATATATATATATAATTGCACACACACACACACACACACATATATATATATATATATATATATTAATTGCAGTGCACATAAGGGTAAAATCTTAACTCCACTTTAATAATTGAAATCACTCAATCAAAACACTTGTACGGCTGTAACAAATTTATCGACTTGAGAAGTTAAGTTTGTTAATTATTAAAATTAACTAATACATTTGACTGGGATAAACCTTGGCAAAATTTATTGAAGACTAATTTTCTTTAGAAAAACCTTTAATCCAGTCAAATTTGGTTAGTTATTCATGTTGAATATATGCAACAATATCAAATTACAAATGTACATAATTTGCTTTATATATATATATATATATATATATATATATATATATATATATATATATATATATTTTAAAGAATTTGCTTTATATATATTTAATCTATCTCACAAGTTGTTTGGTCCAACTAATGCTTGATCCTCTTACGATTTCTCTTCCGTTGACCCAAAAAGACAAGTACTTATATGATAATTTGCAATTTTAATTGTTTATTGAGAGAGCTTATCAACTCGGAAGATGAACTTGGAAATCTCGTCACTCATTTTGTCATAAGCAATCAAGTCTCGGACAACCAATTGTAAATAATTTATTTAATATAATGTTAAAAAAGCTAACAAAATAAAATAGTACACAATTGATGTGGAATTTCAAATCAAGGAAAGTACAAAAAAAATTCCATATGGATAAACAAATAGGTGCGAAACGAAGATTGAAAGAAATTATGTTGAAGTCCATTGGACAATATGCTCAAGTTAGAACTGCAATTTCTGATTTCGACGAAATTTGAATTCTACTATTACAAATTCCATAACGACCAAATGATAAAGTATATATACTAAAGAAAACTTAACATTACATGCTAATTAAACGTTTCAAACTTGACCATCAAGGCTTGTTGGTTACAAGTACAACTTACAAACATATTTAATTTCAACTAATAGAGAGTTCATACCCAACAACTTCGCACTAAAGATAAGTGAAAAAAAAAAAAAAAAGATAAGTGAAATTTTCTTATAAACAAACCCCACAATGCATGCGTTTCATAATCTACCTGGAACAATATTTTTGTTATGCTTATTTTAACACTTTATGATAATCAATTTCTCATTCATTTTACCTTTGATTTTGATAGTTTAATAATCAATTTTATGCCATCGCAGCGGAGAATCAGTTTCGAGTTGAGACTAAAACTTAAGTTGTTGGCCCAAAATGAATATTCTTCATTAAACATATATCTTTTATACCATTTTTCCAACATCAACTAAAGTAAGATATATAAGTTTTTGTGAAAAATATTTTTACTCGGAATATAATTATTGAGAATAACCCATATATGCTTAAATCGTCCACCACCTAAAATGCGTTTTGATGGATAGAAATTCCACGTCCAAGATTTCAGGAATCATCGTTGTGGTTTGCATTGCACTAGTTGAAGCCTTTATCATGCATTAATTAATCTGAAAATTGACTATTCAAATAAAATCAGCCACATATTATCGTATATGTGACAATTTTGTTCTAATAAAAAAACATTAGAATCACTCGTCGAATCGTGTTAATACTTAGTATATTCCAAGATCTAGACAGATTTGGACATATAGGACTATTGGAATCTCAGCATATTTTATTTTCATTTCCTCCGGATTCTTTTTCATGCACTATTAAGATTCTCAAATTCGAAAAATAAATCTTAAGACAAAAAATAAAAATTACTGGAACAAAATAGTGATAGCAAAAATAGTACCTCTCAAACTATTATGATTAGTTTTTCGGTTCCGCCCATAAAGTTACGAGACAATTAACAACAATATAAATCAGTCAAAATAGTACACAATAATTTATAGTAACAGTCAAAATAGTACACAATAATTTATAAAAGAAAAACACTGCCTTTTCTATAAATCATAAAAATATAGTAGCAGTTAGGGCGTTTGTTTGACCCATTGTTATCACGTGTTGTTTAACACAATGCACTACAATTTTTTTAATTCTTGTTAAAATGGGATTGACTAATTTGTAGTTTGATAAAAAATTTCCAAGATGTCATGCATCATTTCTCTAACACCTTGATGAAACATGTTATTTTTATTGTCAGATTCAATTCATTTGAGTATTTTGCAAAAAATCTGTTTTTAAACAGATCTGCTTTTGATTTTATCTTCACCGAATCAATTTGTCGTGATCTTTTTCAAAATTGTAGCAAGATATCATGTGTAGAGTTTGACTTCTAAAAAATATATATTTTATCTTTACGAGTCTTTTAACACGTTCAGAATTTTGAGCGAAAATCCGTTATGTTTGTGTGAGTGCTATAACTTATACTTTGTTCGATTAAGTACTTATTCGTGAGTGATATATGTCGAGTTTTGTTTTTTTCTCGTGATATTGTAAAGATCGTATTGTTGTAAACTTAGAATTAAACACTTAAGAAGTGATTCGAGTTGAAGTAGGAAGATCTCAGTTCAAGAGAATTATGTGTTATTTACGGATAAGTTATAAAAAAAATAAATAGTGGAATGAGTTGTTTCGTTGGTTAATGAATTCCAAACAGTCAGAACGAAGCCAGACGAGATTAAACGCCTCAACGAAAGCTTCACAGATTGTGATTTCTTAATCATCCCGTATAGCTGCAATGTCTTGGCTCGTAAATTGGCAAAATATTCCTTGAAATTTAGGGGCCGTTTGATTTAGTTTTCTAAACTCGTTTTCTGTTTTTAAATTCTGTTTTCTGATTCTAATTTTTAAATTTTAAAAACAGATTTAGAATTACGTTTCAGAATATTTTAAATGTTGTTTGGTTATGTTTTTCATTCAATTGTATAGAGATAAAATAGAAAATAACTTTTTATTGTTTTCTGTTTTCTAAACAAATTTAAAAGAAAACAGAAACATGATTCTAAATATGTTTTCTGAATTTATAACCAAACAGTTTTTCTAAAACTGTTTTCTAAAATTTAGAATAAGAAAACAGAAAACAGAGATAGAAATCATAACCAAACGGGGCCTAAAGTTCATTTGTTGTATATGGCTTGATGAAGCTCCCCCATTGGTTGTACTATGATATAAAGCTGATTTGACTAGTTAATGAAATATGCTTATGATATATTGACGGAGCTAATTTAGTTTTCACCCAAATCTAAACATTTGTGTCGAACCAGATTATCAATTTCATTGCATTTTTTACTTTCCTAGTTCTTATGTTTGATTACATCTAATTTATATAATTCATATTAGATGGCATAGCTTTGTTTTTGTTTTTTTTTTTTAAATTATTTTAGATTTAGCTTTAAAAAAAATTGTTTTTCCCAAAAACTACAAAAATATTGTTTTTCAATTTTATTTTATATTTTGCAAAAATACTTTTTAATTTTTACTGAAAATTATTTTTACCAAACACGTTTTATAAAACGGTTGAACTTTTAAAAGAAGTTAAAATCAAGTTTAATAAACTAACCATTACTGAAAGACTAGATACATAGTACACTTACATTTGTAGATAACATTTTTTTTACACGAATAATAAATATCGGATGATACATTATAATATATATTTTTATAGTAGGCCGGGTAGGTAAGCGAATCGAAAGTCGAAACTACATGTTCGTGCATTTCTAAAAAAAAAAAAAAAAAAAAAAAAAAAAAAAACTACATGAGAATTTTTATCCCTCTTTAGAAATTCGATTATTAGAGTATCAACTGAAGTTGAAAGAATTGACCTCAAAACAAAAGGCAAAACAAAACGATCAATATCATTTGATTATCACACTCTCTCTCTCTCTCTCTCTCTCTCTCTCTCTCAAGTCACAACTCTCGACTCAACCATAAAAAAATTTGACAAAAAAAAAAGATTTACATATTATATTATAATTTATGACCTTATCTCCTTTATATCGGGAACACAACCGCCCGCACTTGGACCATTTCATTCATTCTTCAATTTATCTTTTAATTTTTTTATTTTATTTTATTTTTTTTGGCTCGAAATTTCGTAATCTTATTACCTTAGCTGTTAGAAAGAAATTTCGTTTCTGACGTGGTTTAGCTCTGTCAGATTTATCCTTTCTCTCTTCACCCTTTTTTCGGGTCCTATAAATTTCTCATTTTTTCTCAATCTCTCTCTCTCTCTCTCTCTCTTACTCTCATTACGTATTCCAGCGAGCTTTTTTGGGCAATCCAATCCTCTATTTTCCAGGTAAATATGTACATATATATCTTCTTTCTATCTTATTTTCTAGTTTTAGTGTTTTCCATATATCTGTTTTTTCTCTTGCTAAGATATTTTGCAGCGTTGTTGTTGCAACATTGACACGGTTTCGTGTTTAGTGGACAAGAACTGGAAATCTGATAATTTAGATCTTTGATTTGTTGTCATTCCAAGTATTTATAGATTTTTTTTTTCAGTATTCATATATACATCTTTGATTCGACTCAGGATTTTTGATTCCTGATTTGGATTGGCTTGTTGTGCTCTTTGAATCTCTTCGAGCTTAAGTTGACTTTATACTAAGAGCATTTATTGAATGTCAATGATTTCTAGGTCTAAAAATAACTTTAATTTCTGATCTGCTTTGACTGCTTTATGATTCGATTACTTTACATATCTCGCGTTGCATTTATATATGTGGTGATGATGATATATAGGTGATTTCAAAATCAAAGGAAAAATGGACGCCACTGGAGGCTAAACACTCGATTTTGTTATATGGCATTGACTGGTATGATTTCTCAAAACCCTTGTGAATTTGTTGATCCAAGTGTTTATAAGTGATTTTTTTTTTTTTTTTGGTAGATATTTGGGAAATGTTTGGATTAGGAAACGGTTTAAGAGACTTGCAAAACAACCACAGAATCAATAGTAAATCCGAAAACAGAGCCTCTGGCATGGAATACGAATCGGATTGGACGAAACACAAAAAATCGTCGGCTTTCACCGCTGAAATCATCGGCTCCGCAACAGCTTTCATGCCTTGGTCTTCCAAAATCCCTATAGGTTTCGGATACCACGAATTTCTCTAATCTTCCAAAAAAAAAAAAAAAAAATCCCCTTTATTTAAAAAAAAAAAAATTGTTCGATTTTCGCTCCTGGTCTAGAATTCATTTTTTTTACCAAGATGCCGGGTTTCGCGAGCGAGACAAAGAAGAGATTCAAAGAACCGTTGATCATGAATTTGTCCGAACATACGAAATCGAAAAAAAGCTCTCCGATGATGCTCGGAGACAACGACGAGCCGGTCCTTCCCGGGCTCCCCGATGACGTGGCGAAGCACTGCCTAGCTCTCGTGCCTCGCTCGAACTTCCCGGCCATGGGAGCGGTGAGCAAGAAATGGAGGTCTTATCTCCGAAGCAAAGAGCTGATCAGCGTAAGAAAGCTGGCCGGAGCGGTCGAGGAGTGGCTCTACATCTTGACCTCGGACTCCGAGGAGGGAAAAGAGAGCCGTTGGGAAGTCGTCGATTGCTTGGGCCGCAAGAATCGCGACCTTCCCGCCATGCCCGGACTCCCCAAACTAGGGTTCGGCGTGGTCGTCCTCAACGGGAAGCTTCTCGTGATCGGAGGATATTCGGTGATCAACGGAGCTGCGTTTGCTTCGCCGGAGGTTTATCAATACGATTCTTGCCTCAACAGGTTCGTAATCGTTTTCTTCGATGCTCTTTTTTTTTTTTTATTCTAAGTTGACAAAACATTTGACTGACTATGAGGATCGTTTGCTATGATTCGATCGTTTATATAGAAGATTTATTCAGTTAAGTACTTGTTAAATTAAGCTCTTTATAAAATAAATGAAATACTTGAATGCATGATAATTTAAACAAAAAAAAAAAAAATTCACTGCGTATGAAGATTGTACTTGCCTTTTCAATCGACTACAGAAACGTCTCTTTTTTCTTCAGAAAATTTGTTATCTAAAGAACTGTATTAGACTAGGCTTTTGATCGGCATTATAGCTAGATTTTTGGTGTCGCTATCTCATTAATCCAAATGGATTTGTGGAACATATCAACATTTGACATTGCTAAATAGTCACCGTTTGTTAAATCTTAGATAAATAGTCACTTTCATGTATTTACAAACGTAAATCTTAGATAAATAACTAACTCCATATATCAGGCCACGTCATTATTTACGACTATTTATTTAAGATTTATCAAACGTTGGCTATTTAGTAATGTTAAACGTTTAAGTTGACTAGGCTTCCATCGACTAAAAAAATCTCTTTTTTCTTTAGAAGTTTTGTTCACTACAGAACTGTGTTAATAGTCGCTAGATTTCTTGTGTCGCTCTAAAAATACACTCATTATTCTAAAAAAAAAAAAATTCCATTATTTATTATTATTTTTTTAATTACAGCTGGAGCAAATTAGCGGACATGAACGTAGCGCGGTACGACTTTGCGTGCACGGAGCTCGACGGAGCAGTGTACGCGGTCGGAGGCAACGGCGAGAGCGGAGACAGCCTGTCGAGCGCCGAATCCTACGACCCCGACGCCGACACGTGGCGGCCGATCGCGCCGATCCGACGGCCGCGGTGGGGCTGCCTCGCGGCGGGGTTCCGCGGAAAACTCTACGTGATGGGAGGCCGGTCGAGCTTCACGATCGGAAACTCGAAATTCGTGGACGTTTATACCCCCGAGTCGAGCTCGTGGGCCGAGACCAAGAAGAACGGTTGCGTTATGGTCACGGCCCACGCGGCTCTCGGGGAAAGGCTGTTTTGCATGGAGTGGAAGGACCAGAGACGGGTCTCGGTCTTTGACCCCTCCGACGGGTCGTGGAAAAAAGTCAACGTACCCGTGACCGGAAGCACTCGGGTCGGGTTTCGGTTCGGGGTCTTGGACGGGAAGCTTTTGCTTTTCTCGGCTCGCGCGGATCGCGGGTATCGGACTCTCGTATTCGACCCAGAAGCTGAGCCCGGGTCCGAGTGGTTAACTTTGGATATTAAGCCGTCCGGTTCGTGCCTCAACTGCGTCACTATAAAGGCTTGAACTTTGACTTTGACTTAAGTTATTTTGTTGTTGTAATGTTAAATTAGTGTGTTTCAGTTTCCAAATCTGTGAACTGGTGTGACTGTGGATACTCTTCTTAAGGACCAGCATAATAAATTCCTCTCCCTTTCTATTTATGTATATAATTTCGAAAAGAAAACGGAGTTAGGTTCGACATGACATCGTCGAAAATTTATTAAAAAAATTGAATGTAAAGTTTTTTTAAAAAAATTCTCAAATTTTGTTGATTGTTAGTAAGTATTACTTTCCTTCATTTACCTAGCAAAAATGGGTTCGAATTAGTTTTGGCTATTTTCATAATCAAATACGAATTTTCTAATTCAAAGTTTCGAATAAATAATCGATAACTAGTTTTGTCCAAAAACGATAACCAGTTTTTTGGAATTCAAATTGGTAAAATGTTAATCGAATCGAATGTTCAGTTGTTTGATGTGACACCAGAATTCGGTTATGGATTAGTTCGAATATGGGTTAAATTGACATTTGGTGATTTTTGTATCGCCCATGGTTTACCCATATCCGTGTAGTTATATAGCTATAACTCAGAAAAAAAATTAAAGGTTGTTGATCAGAAGACTAAGGTGGGAGAAAGTCAAACGACAAAAGCCTTAAAAAGCCTATCGGTAAACCTTCGAAAAAGAGACACGCGACATGCCTCGAAATGCCGGAAGGGAGGTCCCACTGACTCAAGCCGACCGGGCCCGACCAGCCTTCTGACACACCGGGTGGGAAGTCCCCGCCGACCAGATGACTTCAGCCGGCCTCCTGACGCACCGGGCAAGATGTCCCTGCCAGCCCGATGACTCCAGTCGGCCGGGTGACTCCCGCCGGCCTCCTAACCTGATAGGTCTCCTTGACTTGACCGGCCTCTTGGTACTTGACCCTAGTGTCACAATGACACTGGTCAGATCTTTGACCCTAGTGTCACCTTGGTACCGACTGGTCCCTTGACTCCGGTGTCACCTTGACGTCGGTCAGGCGTTGGAGCACAAGTCCGGTCACGCCTACTTGTCTATTGACCCGATGACTGCCTCTTAAGCACAGGGCCAGTCAAGTCACGTACGCATGTCGGTCCTATGACCCAATGACCAGCCCCTTGACACCTCACTACAAGATAAATTGTGTCAAAATTCACCAAATTATCGTTAATAAATAAGAAAAGACGTCTTCCATTTTAATTTCATGATAAGCTATTGTATATGATAGAATCTTAAATATTTTCCGATAAAAAGAAATACTTCCACTTTCTTTTCTTACTATAATTTATTATAATTGAAAATAGTTCAAGGATTATAATCATATAATATGGTGGTATTTGCATCTTATGTCACAAATTGGCAATCCAATTGCAAATAAGTCACACGCAAAAATTTTAGAAAGTTTTAGAGGAAGATGAAGTGATTTTTAATGATGTATTGTAAAAATTCAGAAGACATGGAATAACTAATAAAAAGATTAAATGATGAAAGGAAGTAATTTGAAATTTGCACATGTGACACGAATGTAAATACGTGACACAAATGCAATTTTGACAACTTTGTGACACAAATGCAAAAACCCGACGAATTTGTGACATTGACGCAAATTTCCCTATAATAATATGTATGTATGTATATAAATGAGGCCCAAATCATGAGCCCAAACAAGAAAAATCACACTAGCTAATCGGTTACACACTTCCCGCTTCAAAATTGAAATGTCCATTTCTTGTTTCTTTCCCGAAAACCTAGGGTTCCTCTTTTTTTTTCATTCTCTCGCGATCAGACGAACCCAATGTTCGGGACTCCGTCGTCGACTCCGGCGTTTGGGGCTCCGGCTTCTTCACCGGCGTTCGGAGCTCCGGCTTCGACGTCTTTGTTCGGAACTCCATCACCGGCCTTCGGAGCGCCGTCGTCCACGCCGGCTTTCGGAACGCCGTCGTCCACGCCGGCTTTCGGAACTCCTTCCACGCCGTCGTTCTCCGCTGGAGGGGGCTTCGGATCGCTGATGACGACTCCATTTTCGGCGCAGACTCAGCCACAGCAGAGCTCGTTGTTTCAACAGCCGTCGTCGACCGGCGGCGGCTTCGGATTTCCGTCGATGTCGTTCTCGACTCCGGCGCCGCCGTCTCAGACTGCTCAATTCCAGAATTCGCAGCTGACTACTCAGATGGCTCCCGTGGCTCCGATTCCTTTCTCTCTCGCCGATCGCGACATTCAAGTAAGTGCTTGATTCAGTACGCGATACGTGAAACCCTAGGGTTTTTTTTATTTGTTTAGTTTTGAATTTACATAAATTATTTCGATTCGGTGCGCAATTCGGTCTATTTGACGTTGTAATCTTAAGAATGAAACCGCGACCAGTGTGTGTATTTCTTTCCAGACACTGGTTTTTTTTTCCCTACATATATCTCAGTTTAATGTAGTGGTTCATATAATTATGAAATCAGTGCTTTTTTTTTTTACGTTTGAAAACTCTAGTTCATCCCACATATATCTCAGTTTAATGTAGTGATTCTTATATTATGCGTTCTGTAGGAAGCATATCAAACCCTAGGTTTTATTAATGCGTTTGATTCCATTTAATCTCTGTAGGCATATTTGAATCTTATGACTGCAATGCACTTCTAACCTCAATTAGGGATTACGAGTTGAACCATTTTAATTTGTTATTTTTATTTTTCCTCCTCTTATTGATATGTGATTGCTCTGGCCTTTTGTTTGCTTAGAACAAAAGACGATGTTCTCTAAATTAATTTGACGTTGCATTTAGTATATGTGTTTGGCAAGAGAAGTTAGCGTAGTAGTACTAGTAATCTGCGTTATTTTGTTTGTTTGAAAATGAATATATTAATCACGTTGATTTTCTGTATTTGGAATGTGATATCTGGTTTGTATCATTCTAATCTGATTAGGCAATTGTTGAAGCCTACAAGGACAAACCTGGAAACGAGAAGTATGCTTTCAAGGTAGGTTTTCCGATTGCTATTCTTTATTGCTTAGATTTTATAGTTTTCTCATTTAAATTTAATAATTTATTCGTTCTTGTGACTGTGTAATGTCCATTGCCTAAATTTGTTTGTGTTTTTCTTTTCAGCATTTGTTGTTTAGTGTTATTGATTCACAGTTTAGAGTAAAACCCCCTGGCGTATCAGATGTGAGTTATTCGTTTTCCTCTATTGTCAATGATTTATTTATAGATTGAAAACAGTCGTTGTTATTGCTTTTTTATTTACTAGGAATTACTTTCTGTTTCGACTAAATCCAGAGTATAGTTTGCTATGCCAGATCATGTGGGCAGAGGCTATGGGAAAGCTTGAGGGTATGGAAAGTACGGATAGAGAACGATTATGGCCTCAACTGATTAACGGATTTAAGGATCTTTCAGAAAGACTAAAGGTATCTATATTCCTTACTTCAGATTAATCCAAATTTCGAAGTCTAATGTTATCATTAACTTGGGAAACCAAACAGATAAAATAATTCTTTTGAATAAGACTATAATGATACTTTAACCATTTAAACTAGTGACTACTCTAGGACCTAATTTCTAAAACGTACTCATCACTGGCATCGTTATAGTGTTGAAGCATACATTTCTCTAAATAGTTTTTTAAACTTTTGAAATGAGGTATTTAAATTCTGATGGTGTGGCTATGGTTGCAGCTCCAAGATGAAGTCATTCTTTCAGATTCTGAGAGATTGAGAATGACCCAAAGCAATGTGAAAATGGTAATTTTTAGATTTTTCAGCTTTCTGATTTTGTATTACGTTGAAATTTCGTCAGCCTGTCTTACTATCTTTTAAATCTCTCCAGCTTCAACGGCATCTTCAGGCAGATACGCTACCTCGAATTGAAAGAATGAGACAAAAAGAGCAAGGTCTTCAAAGGCGTCTTCTGAAGGTAAAATATCTCTGTGCTCTACATTTGAAAACGACTCCTAGCTGTTTTTCTCGTAAATCCTTGCTCTCGTGTTTTGACGTTTTACTTGCTGTGAAAAAAAAAGGTAATGAAAATAACAGAGGCACTTGAAGGAAAGGGTTGTCGATTACCGCTTATGAAAGGCGAAGCCGAACTGGCTGAGAAATTAGCTTCCATCACCAGAGAGGTAGTTCATTTACACATTCTTCACCATATAATATATATATATATATATATATGTATATATATACGTAATATAATATATATGCAATGCAGTTGAAGGGATCGGGAGGAGAGCTTTCAAGAAGGGTACAAAATTTGGTCACAATATCGCGCGTTCAAGCAAATTCTGTCGGAGGCGGTTCTTCAGTTTGTCTTCCAGGATCAACCAAAATACATGAACAGAGTCTTTCTGATATGCAAGAGGTGAGAATCAAATACTGACTTTGAGCCTAGTATTTTTGTTTTCAAATCATGTAAATTGAAGTATTACGTCTTTGGTTATGATATCTTAGAAAGATGTGGAGTTATTTGACATTGTATAAAATAACTTCGTTCATGCATTTTTGGTGCTTTGAAATTTATGGAAATAACGTTGATTTATTTATTATTCATTATAATTTTTTGCACCTTTTTGTGGTGACAGGTGTTACAACAGCAAACAGAAGCGATTGCAAGGCTGGGCAACGTATTAAAGCGCGATATTAGGGACATGGAGATAATCATGGCCGAGGACACCGAAATGGCCGATGATTTGAGCTAAAATAAGCAAACTCTCTCTCTAGATTTCATATATTCCCATTGATATGTATGCAATGCAATGCAGTGTGGTTTATTTATTTCTTTTTGTTTATGTTGGAAATGATAAATTATCAGCTTAACACATGAGGGCCAAAATGATTATGAAAGTCACTATTATAACTCAAATATGTCCCATATTAAAAATTATTTGTAGAGCTTAGGTTAAACTACAAATTTCTCACTTATGAAACAGTTTTTGTTCTTCCAATGTTTAAAAAAGGGTAAAATCGTCTAGAGTTAGGCCTCGGCATCAAAGCATTCGGTCGTAATATCCTATTAATTTTTATTTATTTATTTTACGGATCATTTACCTCCAAATGATCTCAAGGTTCTATATATGTTGGGCAAAAGATGATGTTGGGCTCATAAATGATCCGTAAAATAAATAAATAAAAATAATGAAATTTTAAAAACCATATTTACCTCATCGTAACTTGTTCCTATACAATTATTTTTCCACGATATGATTCTGGTAAAAATGTTCTCTTGATATGTGAATAAAAAATAGAATAAAAAATAATTTTTTTAAAAAAAATCATGTGAGATTTATTTGGGACTTGGGCCACTGTAAATCCAAATTATGGGCTTTGGCCTGTTAGAGTTGCATAAAATGGGCATTTGGAACTTGGGCCATAATTGTTTAGCCTTCAATCGTGTAAGCCCATTTTGATAGTACTAGTGAGCTTTTACATATGTTTAAGTGGTATTTGCATCTTATGTCACAAATTGGCAATCCAATTGCAAATAAGTCACACGTAAAATTTTTAGAAAGTTTTAGAGGAAAATGAAGTGATTTTTAATGAGGGATTGTAAAAATTCAGAAGACATGGAGTAACTAATAAAATGATTAAATGATGAGAGAGAGTAATTTGAAATTTGCACATGTGACACGAATGTAAATACGTGACACAAATACAATTTTGACAACTTTTTGACACAAATGCAAAAACCCGACGAATTTGTGACATTGACGCAAATCTCCCTATGTTTAAGGGCCTGAATTTCATTTCAAGCTCAGCTCAGCTCAGCCCAGTCCTAAACTAATTTGCACGCCCAAAAGATTCTCAAATTAATAGGTTGTTAGCTAGATTCTGGTTTTAAACCGTTTCGTTGCCATTAGTATCGAAGCTCTCCGGCTAAATATCCGTTACTTTGTAATACAAGTGCGATCATCTCAATTCTACGCCCACCATTCGTGATATCCATATTTATTTATTATTATATCCGGATTTTAAGGCGACGTTAAATCAAAACTTTCAAATAGTCTAGTACTTTGAGATAACTAATTAAAAAAAAATGGATAATTAAGAAGCTGCTGACATAATTTAGAGGCGAGCTTATGTTTGTGGATACGCTTCAGCCATGATGAGCAGGACAAGGGATGTCCAGCCCGTGAAAAGGCGTGTACCTTTACCTTTTCCGCTCTTTTGATCGTATTGTTCCCACAAGAACCCCGTTTCCTTATAGTTCCGAACCACATTTCTGACCGAAACACAAAAAAAAATTAGAGTCATTGAAATATGGGTCTTGTACTATAAGCAAATTTTAAAAAGGAGCGAGAGTGATTTAATACCTAATCAGATTGCTTCTCAGATCAGTATAAATTATTCTTGCCCTATCCTGAAACGGGCCTTCTTCTGCAACAATTCAACCAAAAACATCAGAACCAATGATCATCACGCTTAATATTAAGATGATGATGATGATTAAGAATTAAGCGATTCATACCTTGAGAGTAATGTTTAAGCGCCGAGACAATCATGTAATTCATATTTATCCAAATTGGGCCTCTCCAATATGGAGGGTCGTGCTCCGTATTGCGTTTCATGTACACCGAACTATACACGATACGTTTTAAAAATCAAAAGCAGGTTCCGTATAAAACTATATAGAATGTTTCAAGCGCTTTATTAACTAACCTTGATTTGGCCAGTGAACGGATCCCGAAATCAGTCCATAAGACGCTCTTGTTTGAAATCAGCTCAAGCTGTTTTCCTAGAATCCACGAGTCCTGCGTATTTGAAAAGCTCCGCAAAACTCAGATAAATCAAAGATAGCGAAATGCAGGCTCGAAATATAAGAGAAGTTTCGCATTGACATGTGGTCAGATTATGTTATAAAACTTACAGGTGGAATGATCCGCCTCATGAATGGGAAAAGACTAACATAACCAACATGAGGTACGAGTCTCAATTCAGGTTTTTCTAGGACTTTGCGGACAAGCTCTCGGTTCGGGTAACCATTTCCGACATTAGTTTCTTTCCACGCCAGACGAACCTTACATTACCAAAACTCAGAATGTCGGCATATAAATTTTATGAAAAAAAAAAACACCACCATTACAAGATACCTTACATTACTCTATTTTGCTTCTCTTGAAACTATTAAAATGATGAGAGAGTTGGAGGAATCTTAGGCTTATCCAATTTGTATATGTGAATAGTAAAAGCAAGTACAGGTCTCGGGACTTCATAATGAAGTGTACCTTCTCAGTATGGTAACCAAAATCATAATACGCTCCAGATGTATCATCCAAATGCAGCTGTTATCAAAACACAAATTAGATAAGCTAGACTTAGTAATAACCACACCTGTGGGCTCTTAATGACACATGGACACAAATAAGACCAGCAAAAAAAAAAAAAAAAGTTGTAAAAGAATTTCACTCCCTAAAATAGAAAAAACAAGAAGGATGTATCCAGATTCAGATAATAACCGTGAAACATAGATCATGAACCTAAACCAACCTTATTCAAAGTATCAAAATCAGAAAGAAGCTTGGATGTAGTACCATAGTCCTGCACCGTTCATCAGAAAAGGCGAATTCAATAACATGTACAAGCTATCTTCTTCAAATTTTGATCATATAAATTGATTTTCAATACCTTCCCAGACTGTGTTTCCTTTCCGAGGAGCTCTGTAATAGAACGCAAACAACCTGCTGCAAGAAGCAGCCAACATCTGAGGTCCAGGTGGCGTTCATCCTCGGTCGGGTGAGAAGCTCGTGGATAGTCATCTAACCCGGATGTAAGCGTCTGAAATGTTCCACTAAATCAATATCAATTCACCATTGTATTTGGAATGAAAAAGACTAATCAAAGCTCACCACTGCTAATATATCGTAAATGATAAGCTACGAGCAATTTTTCTTTTGTAACAGAGGAAACAAACTCTATCTCGTAGTTTCATATTGACCCTAAACCCTGGTTTATATATTTATATAACAGGTCAAAGAAAAGAATAAAAATATTTTTTTTTATTTTTTTTTATTTTATAAACAAAACTCCCAATGCAATATCCAAATGGTGAAGATGAGATTATAAATAACCTTTGGATTTAGTTCCCGGGTCGTTGAATTGTCTCTCCCGTGCCAATAGTAGCTTCCAGTTTCCTTCCCTACGTTCAGATAGTCAACTAATTGTTCAGCTCAAAGTATGACTTACAGAGGAAGAGAAAGCGAATATTAAAAAAAAAAAAAAAAAAAAGCATATAGCAGTTCACAGGATCTCAACCTGACTGAGTTGTATTGAACCACTGAAACCATGCTTCTAAGCGAACAAAAGCCCGTTCCAAGAACGTGGTAATCTCAGCTCGTTCAGTGGAATCAAATTTGTTTTTCTCCAAACCAATAATCAGATCTGCAAGAAATAAAAATTAAATATATTATTAGAAATCTTCTCTAAAAAGAAGAAGAAAAAAAAAAGAAAAAAAATGCTTATAATGCAGACAATGAACTAGGTCTTCTCTGTTCATAGAGTTGCAGGGTTAATTATTGAAAGTACGCAAGTCAAAAAATTGGTCACGGATATTTTTTACCATGTAAAGCCAAAAATAAAGTTGGAGGATTGCCATTTGTTGGATTCTGAGCAACAAATTCATCCGGGACCTTACTGCAACAGCACAAATAAAGCCAGGGGTGTAATTGTAACTATTTTCATAAAGAATTAATTCATCCGATGCATATATTAGAACATGCATATCACCTTAAAGCTTCAGCTCCTAAAATTTGCTCTCGCGGAATCCATCCATCAATATTCATTAAATCCAACCAATGTCCAATGATATCCAAGGAAATACGGATATCCCATCGCCTGCTCGATTATTAGACATAGTCCTTAGAAATGCTCAACTAGTAAAATTCTCGGGTTAATCTTTCACAAAAAGACAACGATATACTCACCAGATCAGTAGCTGATGAAAACCCTCGTCCCACAAAAATCCCCTTGGAAAGAAAGGCCGACTTGGGACAGCTGAGTAAAGCTCAGCGGGCCAGTAGGAAATAAAATTATCACGACCACCCACCTGCAAGAGAAAATCCCATAGTGAGACACTGAATGATTGTTTTTTTCAAAAAATTAGCCAAATAAGGAAGTTTAAGAATTGCTAGATAGCCAACCTTTTGTAAACTTTTTTGTAAATAGCCACCTCAACTTATTTACGGCGCTCAAAAAGACACAAATACCCAAAAACATTCCCGCCTATCTTGAGTTTTTTTTTTTTTTTTTTTTTTTTTTTTTTTTTTTTTTTTTTGTCTTTTTGAGTGCCGTAAATAAGTTGAGGTGGCTATTTACATAAAATTAACAAAAGGTTGGCTATTATACAAAACGCTATAAGTCAAATGGCTATATAGCTAAAAGACCCTTTTTTTAAGACATCCAAAACATACCCTAGTTGAGCAAAAAATGAACTGAGAAAGTTTCATGGTCATAGATATGCTTCCAAAATTACCATAGATTTATCCAAGTATATTAATACAAGTTACAACTGTCAACTTTTAATTTTACATGCTGCGTTTAATCAGAAAAGCATAGTTTATGTTTTTATTATTTCCCTGTTTCTAACACTACAACATTTGGAAACAAAATAGGAACGATTAGTAGCTAAGGTAGTTAGAAATTAGTAAATTCTCTTTGGATAGCCATGTTACTACTCTACAAGTATAAAAATCTTCTCGACAGCGTATAATAAGAAAAGAAATATAGGAGGGAATCACTTCACTTACATTGGAATCTCTGGGAAGTGTAATTTTAGACTGACCATAGAAATAACCAATGCCTCCCAACATGTTCCCAATAGCAACCTTACCAGCCGCAATAGATTCCGAATCAAGCTGAAAACATAGCACTATGATTTGAGAATTCTTCTATAACAAACATAAAATTACAAATTCATAGGAACTAATAAAAATTCTGGTTTCTTCCAACGAATTTGTATTTGTGGAGTTTGCATCGAAAAAACTGAATGAGGCAGTTTGGATTCACATAGAGATACAATAATGGCATCAAATTCAAACACCATCTCAAGTTAGTTTCAAATTACACTGATTTTAGAATACCTTATTGTCCACATTGAAGTTCTTCTCGAACTTATTGTCAAATTCTCTTTGCTTCCCTTTCAGTTCACTAGTGAGGGAGGTGCCTAAATTCAATCGAGCATCGGAATAGTTTGTAGAATTGGTATCCAATGACCATTTTAAGAAAATCCCTAAACTGCCCATCAATATAAGAGGAGAACGGAAAAACCTGTAAGGTGACTAACTCGTTCTTCTATCCTTGAACTATCCGATCCCGCTCCCGAAACAAATGCGATATCTATCTTGAATGGAATCCTTGAAGAGATCTGCACAAACATAACCTAGTAAGTTCAAAAGAAAAGTGATTTTGGTTAGTAGTTTCGTTAGACTATGCTGAGTAAAATACCTGAAAAACAGCAATATTTGGATTTGTATCAGCTGTGTTAGACAACTGAAGCCTACCAACCTTTCTAGCCTTGAGAAATGGACACAAAATTAGAATAAACCAAAAAAAGTAGCACAAACTATATTGCATATTAAAATGATATATCACATACCTGTGTTGCAAGATCGAGCTGCACATGATCAGAGAGGTTGTGAATATTATACGTCCTAAAACCCGCGTAATGAACCGCTAACTCATCCTGTGAAACGAGTCAGACATCACCTTCAATAAATCAACTCAAAAGAATAATTGGGGAACATAAAGTGCAAAAGAGATGATTCTACATTCAGTAAATCAAGATGTTATAGATTCGAATCAATCGGACATTTTCTATGTAGAGGGTCATTAGTTTTTAATCACAAAAGATGGTACTAGGCCTAACCTTTCACCTCAATAACATAAATAAATAAAAGAAACAGCCACCAAAAAGTCTATCGCATTGCAAAAGAAATCAATTGGCACTAATCTAATCTAATCTAATCTCAAGTAAAGACCAACATCAAAACAGCTCTTTAAAGGCTTCAGCAGAGTTGCATTAGTAACCAATAAGTATGAGCACAAGGATAATACTTGCATTACAATATGACCCTGAATATTCCGTTACGCCGAAATATGAATATACAAGATAGTTACAAGCTTTTGAAAGAGAAAGACTTGTTCTCCTCCCCGAGAAAAATCCCAATTTTTCACTCAATTTCTGCTTCCTTTTTGTCATTTCACTATCCTCTTATTTACACTAACTAGCTTCTTAATCCTAATTACTACACCTAAGCTTATTATACAGGGTTTTCTAGGTAAGCTAACCTGTGATTTCAGATGTAGCTGCCAATCTCCGACATCATTTCGAGAACCAGATGTAAGGAGAGAATTCCTATTACGGTCCAAGGTATTTTGACTCAACCGCAAATTACTTCCACCTTCATCAGCCATGTAGAAAAATAAATGACCGTTACTCAAAGGTCCCTCATCTTGAATAGCTCTGCAAGCAGAGAACAAACAAGCACATAATTTATATTTAGCATGTATTCAGACTACATTTAGTCCAAGTCCAATGCACAATTCTAAATATAATAACTAAGAGGAACTATCTGTCTAAACAAAAGAAAGAAACTACTATCTAGTTATAAAAAATAAAATAAAAACCTATTACTAAGAAATTGAGCATTCTGCGAAAAATCCAGAGGAAAGTATAAGCCTAAAGAGCACTAGACGATTTTCGAACTAGATTGGATATAACAAACTTAAGCTGAACGTGAAAGGCAATAAAAGATTAATCCTGCCTCATAACACCTCTAAAATGAAGAAGAGCTTCCGTTTTAAAATTTGTGGTCTCTTAGCAAAATTAAGTCTAGAACCATTCTGTGAAGAAAAATAAATGACCATTACTCAAGGGTCCCTCACCTTGCATAGCTTTCCAAGCAGTGATCAAGCAAGCACTAAAATTATATTTATGTTTACCATGTATGCAGACACATTTCAAGTCCAATGCACAATTCTGAATCTAGTAACTAAAACAGAAATAAGAGAAACAATCTGTCTAAACAAAAGAAACTACTATCTAAAATGGACCATTCTCTGGGAAAAATCAAGAGGAAAATACAACCTAAAGAGCACTAGATGGCTTTCGAACTAGATCGGATATAGAAAATGAACTTGAATAAGAGACTAAAGCTGAACGTGAAAGGCGATAAAATGATTACTTCTGTCTCATAACAATTCTAAAATGAAAAAAGAGCTTCTATTTTGAAGCTAGAGATTTTGGTCTCTTAGCATAACTAAGTCATGGAAGCATTTTATTTAATGAAGAATATTTTTGAGAATAAGGTGGGAGAATTTACCTATTGCTCTTCACATCAATTCGAACCGCCCAATCTCCTCCATAACCACTTCCCTCCTGCTTGGATTTGAGGAAACTTGTGGCTAAGGTTATCTCCTGGTCAACTATTACTTGATGCCCATAATCACGCCCATTATGATCCGTCCAACCAAATTTACTTAGGTCATCTGAATTTTCACAAACATGCCTCATCACGTACCTCCCATCCTTCACGCCGATCCACATTAATCCAGCGATCAGCGACCGAGGAGTCCTAGATAGATAAAGAACAACGATCTAGTTAGAAACAAAAACCACAATCACTCGTAATTGCAAGGTATAGATTATATCATGATTCATTAAGCATATAGAAAGAAACAGCCCATGAAACTCTAGACCACTACTCAAGTTGCTAGACAGTAAAAATTTAATAGATAGGTAAAGAATAACAATTTAGTAAGAAACAAAACCACAATTACTTGTAATTGCAAAGTATAGATTATAACAAGATTCATTAAGCATATAGATAGAACAATCCACGAAACCCTACACCACTATTTCAAGTTGCTACACAATAAAAAAAATTCAAACCCTCATTTCGATCCACTATTTCAAGTCTTAAACAGTAAACAAAAGCTAGTTCATGATAGTCATTTGTACCTGGCACGAATTCCGAGGTACACATGAGGGCGATATGTTCCCCAATACAAGCTCTCCTTGTGCTCACCTTGAAACTACAAATTCAAGGAAAATTCAAACCTAGGTTACAGGTCAACAGTCAAAAGAAATTTCATGAAATTGAGACGAATCTAAGGTCATTATACCTGAGGAAGATCGGTGATCTTCGGAGCTGGAAACGGAGTGACAACCCTAGGTCTCCGCGAGTGTTCTTCAGCCGAATTCACCAGATGACGAACGAAGAAAAATATGGCGACGAACGCGATCGCGCTAAACCCTAGGATCAACTTGAGATCGGCATTGAAGATCCGAATCGAGTCGTGACTTCGACGACCACGGTCTCTGCGAGGCTTGGCAACGGTCCTCGATCGCCGACCATCGTCGCGATCACCGGACTGATCGGAAGGCTTTAATCTGCTCCGAGCACTTGGTCTGTCATTTCCGGCCATTTGGGACCAGAGATTTTTCCGATTCCGTCTCAAATTCAAAACGAGAGTGAACTTCTTGACCGCCAAATGGCTGCTGAAAACTAGACTTTCTCGGTCTCCGGGTATTACTCTTGGGTTTTGTTACAAATAGTCCTTTAAAATGTTTTGGTTTAGCTAAATAGCCCTCAAGGTATATATATTGACAGAAAATAGAAAAATGAAGAAGAGAATAATTTAAAAGTTTAAGCCAAAATTTCATAAGTACCAACAAAATATGAGTCAATGAAGTTCGGGTTGTGTTTTCCTTCTAGTCTAAACAGTAATTGCTTGGATTTTTTTATTAGATCCAACAATGTCTGTATATATACAACCATTCATTTAATAATAATGATGATAATAATAAATAAATAAAACTCGATTAAATCCTTGACTGGAAGACGAAAAAAAAAAACTAAATACTATGAACTGAGAAAGAGAATTTCTTCTGCTAATAATATGAAACGAACACCTAAACCAAACCGTAGTTGAACTATTATGTCAATTGTATATGACTCTCTCTCTCTCTCTGTCTCTCGATCGATAATGTCTAATGGGCGTGATAATAACATTTATACTGTCGTTTTCCATTTATTATGTCGTTTAATTATATTGTCGTTTAGACTCATGCCGCCGTTTGATTATGTTGTCGTTTGAATATATTGTCGTTTGAAATTAAACTGTCGTTTGATTGTATTGTCGTTTTCAGTTAAGCTGTCGCATGATTATATTGTCGTTTGATTATGTTGTCGTTCCAGTTATATTCTCGTTTGATTCATTATGATGTCGTTTTCAGCTATGTTGTCGTTTGTAATCATGGTGTCGTTTCCAATTATATTGTCGTTTCCGATTTTGTTGTCGTTTGGACATATGTCGTTACCAGTTATGCTGTCGTTTGCATTCGTTTCCAATTATATTCTCGTTTTTATATTGATATGGTCGTTTTTGAATTATTGTTTTTAATAAAACTGTTGTTTTCCAATTATATAGTCATCTCCAATCATTAACGCGACTATATTTATAATTGAAAATACTGTAATTAATATGCCAATGATTCTTTCTTGGCATCGCATTGGATTATCCCAGGACTAGAGTGTTGTATCTTTCGTCTTTCTCGAGCTTGGGAATCGGGTTATAAGGATCGTAATCCTTCATCTTTGATGTGTGATCTTTTGAGAAGAGAGAAATTATGGGAAGAATCTCATGGGGAAAGAAAGTAGTTTAGAAGAAAGAAGAGAGAAGAGAGAAGAAGGAAAAAGGTTTGTTTCAGTTTTAGTGATTTCTTGGCTATTCGTTTGTTTACGCAAGGCCTTCTATAATTTTGACTGTCGTTTTTTCATTAGTGGGGATTCTCCGCTTAGGATAACGTAATAATAATAAAAAAAATTTGACGTGTGTGAAATGTTTGTTGCATATGCGTAGTGAGATATGATTTATTTTCCATTTTTGTTGATCAAAATGAAATCAAAGTAGATATATGCAGTAACAACCAGTCCCTACTAATTAGAAACAAAAAATGTAACTATAGTTGATTAAAAAAAACCAATATATATGAATATTTCTTTTTAATTTTTTCTAAATAAACCAATGGTTAGAATTGGAAATAAAAAAATCAGACAAGGTTGACATGTAGGTAAAATAGCTATTTACAAAAAAAAAAAAAAAAAAAAAAAAAAAAAAAAAGAAACGTGGGTTGGAATGTAAATACTAGTATCATGTGGCTTAGTTAGTTATAAATCTCTAATAAAAATGATGATTATTACTACAAGTACAAAAGAATTATGAAAATGCAACGTAGTTTTTTTTTTTTTCTTTAAGGAGATTACAACCAAGCAACAAAAAATGTGTCCCACGTAGAACACAGACTATAAAGTGGTAGAAAGAAATATATATAAAAAAAAAAAAAAAAAAAAGAAGGAAAGGAAATGTTCCCAATTCACTATGTGTAACAAATACAAAACCCTATCAAACAAACACGTCCTTAAATTTATAGTTTATAGAATAATACATATGACAATACTAGTAAGTCTCTTCTTCTTTTTTCTTCTCAGTTAAGCTGAGACTTCTCGTCATTAGATTCGGAAGACAACAATTCACGGGTTGTCTCGTTTTCTTATTCCCGACACTGAAACAACGTCTGTTATGATGACTACTTTTATCACTGCCCTTCACAATCGACACGTGTGTGACTTGTTCGTTCTCTTGCCTTTTCGTATGAGAAGAATAAGAACTCCTTTGGCTCTCATCTCCGTCGTGGAACAGATCGATCAGAAGCTTGTTCGAAGAGGACTTGTGTCTCGATGACTCTGTCGCCACGTCAGCGGCGTTAAAAGAACCAGCAACGGGGGTTCCGTTAAGAGACGGCGTTAGATCTGTGAATTTAAAACGTTTTATATTCGTCGCGTCGATAATTAAAAAAAAATTAGAGTGTAGAGAAGTAATTCGATCTTAATCTTACCGCCATTAACGCTGAAGAAGTCGTCGCAGTCAGAATCTAAACTGAGGTGGGAATCGAAAAACGTCTCTTCCGTATTACCTTTCACACGGAAATAATAATAAAAAAAAAAAAGTAATGTATATGATCATAATAAATCTCTTTAATATAAAAAACTAGGTTTCTTGCGTAAGAAGCTACGTATATCCTTCTTTCTTCAATCAAGGAAGAATGAAACATAGAGATATAATACTAGAGAAGGGAATCGCCAAAGAGAGTGTTGAATAACTTATTAGAGAATGTCGTTTTTAGGAAAGACTATGTTACTTGCGTAAGAAGTTTTGTGTGTATGCTTTCTTTTTCACTCGAGGAAACGCCAAATATAATTAAATACAAATCAATTTTGAGTTCTAAATTTCTGAATGAGATCCACTAAAAAAAAAAATCAGTAGTTGAAAATACAGATCTATGATGCTTTGATTTATAACATTTGAGACATCACTTTTAAAAAAAAAAAAAAATTAAGATCGAGATTTTGACATCAATTAGTTAGGAACATACTCGGTTCTCGAAGAACAGTCCTCGGATCGGGATTAAAGCAATTCTCTGAAGTAATTCCAAAATTATTCCCTTGAATCGCTCTCTCGTCGATGGAGACACATTCGACGTGTCTATCGATATGGTTCGAGATTTTCTGCTCCGAGACTCTCAGGACCGGAACACAGTTTCCCATTTCTACAATAAAAGGGAATAATAATATTGATAGAGAGAAGATACACAGTCATTGATCATACAGTTGAAAGAAGAAGAGAAAAAAGGCCTTGTTTTTCTAAATAAGTGAATGTGATGTAAGAGATGGCACAGAGAGAAGTAAAGCTGGTTAATTAAAGAGACTTGAAGTTAGCTCAACCAGAAGAATAAAGGAAAGATAGAATAGATAGCTGATTGGTCTTGAAAGCAAAGTAAAATTGGTGGGTCCTTCAATTTTTAAATAAAACGTTTGTTATTATGGCCCTCATCTTTCATTATTTATGGTTCTTTTAAAAGTGGCTTTTGGAGTTGTTGCTTAATTATAATTTTTTTTTTTGCTGAATAGCTTGATTATATATATATATATATATATATATATATATATATATATATATATATATATATATATATATATATGTGGTTTTGTGACATGTCCTATCGTTTTGCTTGAGAGTGATTGCTTTTAGTTTTAGCTAATTAACACCTTAATGATGCGGTGAAAATAAAAACAAACATAGACTCGGCTTGATAACCTTTTATTAGTTTGTTTTATAAAAGGGGTAAAACTGAACTAGCAACCGGCAAAAGAGTTTAAATCAAGAAACGTTGTCAAATGCAACAAAAAAAAAAGAAGAAATTAATTCTAGTGTAATATGACGAATATTTATTTGGTAGAAACGGCACGTATTATACAGATATAGTTTTTTTTTATAAAGAAGATATTGTCCTTTTTGTTGTTTGGTTTTTTGGCAAAATGAATTTATTATTCGACCATTAGACTAGTGACGTTTTAGTAACTGGACAAGCTATTGAATTAAAATAGTATTCTTATCAATTATTTTGTAGTATTTAAATTAAATAATTTTTTAAAATAAAATCTCTTAGAAATTTAAAGCATATTTGTCAACCTAAATAAATTTTAATTTGAAAGAAAGTAAAAATTACAAATTAAACTATAACTCTAACTATATAAACTCTTAAGTTGAACCATTTAAATTAGGGTTATTAAGCTATATAGCCACACGGATATAGTGGATTGAGATATAGCCCACTTTTAGTTAATTTCTTGTAAATAGCCAAGTAAACTTATTAACAGATTAATAAAAGACTTATTTAACACAGTCAAACATATATTTTAGGTAGTTAATAGGCTGCCACATATGCAAGTTGACTATTTACAAAGTATTTACCAAAGGTTGGCTAATTTACAATTCATATCGTTTATAGGTGGCTTATGTAGCCAATTTTTTGTTTAAATTATTGACGTAAGACTGTTTTAATGAACACTTGCTCATCATAAAACGTCTGACTTTTGTTCATCAAGGCAAGTCCTAGCTAGCTAAAGCTTCATAGCTCTCATAAGACATGGATTCGGAGCCATAGAACGGTATTTAAATCCGCTCGAGAAGCTTCCACGACGAGGACTACAACACAAGGAGGGTGTATTTGAGAAGTAATCCTCTTTAATGGGGTGTCAAAATTTTGTTGAGGAAGGCCAAGGATAGGATTGCCATTGATGTTGTTACAGTCCAATTTGCTCTTATTTCTGCTTAAAGCCTTAAACATAACAAACCACTTTGTTAAGTGGTTGAATTCACTGTTCTCAATCTTTCTAATAAATTTGGGGCTGATCAAGCTATACCCTTTTTGTAAAACAAAAAAAAAGGATATCAAAGTTAAATATTTTACACACCGGGATTTCATTCCTGGCACAACTTAAAAAGAAATAAAGATCAACCATATCATGAAAGTTTCCTTTCTTTTTTTTCTTTTTTTTCTTTTTTTTTTAATTCTCTCCGAAATTAGTCTCCATACAACAGTTTTCACAATCCCGGATTCTTTTTTTTTCCGGGTATCGCATGACATCATATCTACAACCCGAACCTCTTTGGGCGTAGATACGTATTGGAGCCTTGTCCAAGCAATCCCGGCGTCGAGACGGGCTGTTGTCGGCGGGCCCGCCTCTCCCGCTCGGCCTCTTTGCTCCTCCGCTCGGCCTCGGCTTGATCTTTCCTCAGCCCTTCCATTTCCTCTTCCATGGCAGTCTTCTCTTCTTTTTGCCGTCTCTTGTGCTCGAGAAGCGACGTGTCCGAGTCCTTCACCGAAAAGAACATCGGTCCGAGCTCGGCAAGCCAATGCGGTTCCACCGCGGTCGCGCATTGCATGTACTCTTTGCTCGTCAAAACGAGCTCGTGATAGACCACATAGTCCGGCGTACAACCCATCCCGTAGATCGCGCTGCTCGGGTGAAGATGACATGGCATCCCGTTCCTCGTGTTGACGTACTCGCCGACCCCTTTGAGTCTCGCCGAGTTGTGAAAATACGCCGAGCAAATCGCTTTTCTGACGATGTCGGTGTCGGGTCCGGAGGAACTCACCGGGATCTTCAGCGTCGTTAAGATCTCCTTGAGTTGGGACCGGACTTCCCGGGCTTTTCGGAGGCCTTTCACGTGGAGGTAATGGTCGTTGCACCAGTCTCCGCGGTAGTCGTGTTGCTTCCATTGCTGATAGACGTTGAGGAGTGTTAAGTGGTCGGATTCGGGGACGAAGAACTTCTCGCGGGCCGCGTCGCTCTCCTCGGCTCGGTCTTTCGGGCGGAAAAAAACGGACGGGACCGAGAGCATCGAGACGATCGTCAAGACTTCTTCGAGGCACTCGAGGCTCTCGCCCATCAGGAGCATCTTCGCGAGAGGCGGGTCGAGAGGGAATTCGACCATTTTCCAACCGATCTCGGTGAGTCCTCCGACGTTGTTGAGAGCGCCGAGAACCCATAGCTGGTACATCGAGTTCAGGATGTTGTCCTGCGGAGGCGGGTCCATGAAGTCGAAGTCCAGAAGATTCTCGACCTTCAGGGACTTCAAGAGAAGGACTACGTTCCCGAGGTTGGTGCGTTGGATTTCGGGTACCGGGCTCGCGAGCATTTCGTTCAGGTACGCGGTCTCGGTGTAGAGTCGGTAACAAGTCCCGGGCCCGGTCCGACCCGCCCGCCCGGCTCTCTGGTCCGCCGCGGCTCGGCTGACCGGAAAAACTTGGAGAGCGTCCATTCCCATCCTCGGATTGTAAACCTTCATTTTTCCGTACCCGGTGTCGATGACGTAGAAAATCCCGTCCACGGTTAAGGAAGTCTCGGCGATGTTCGTGGCGACGATGCACTTTCGGGCTCCCTCTTCGGCTTTTTGGAAGATCTTGGCTTGAAGATCGGCGGGAAGCTGGGAATATATCGGGAGAATCTCGAGCCTCGGGACTTCTTTCTTCGTGTTCGAGGTCAGTTGTTCCATTCGTTCTTCGAGGGAAAAGCAAGCGGCTTCGATCTCCTCTTGGCCGGTCATGAAGATGAGGATGTCGCCGGGCGGGCTGGTGATGTGGATCGTCATCGCTTGCTTCACCGCGGCCTCGACGTAGTCCTCGCACGGGCTTTTGCTGTACAGTGTGTTCACCGGGAAAGTTCTCCCAGGTATGTGGAAAATTGGAACGCTGTAACGAGGAAAAAAAAATTGTTATTGAAAAAAATCGGAATCGAATTCACCGTGTGTGTGTGTGTGTGTGTGTGTAGAGAATTTGTTGTTTACCTTCCGAAAAAGTCGGAGAATTTCTGGGCGTTGAGAGTTGCGGAAGTCACGATGAGCTTGAAATCGCGTCGCCGAGCAACGACTTTTTTGAGGATTCCGAAAAGGACGTCGGTGCTAAGCGATCTCTCGTGAGCTTCGTCCATTACGACGACACTGCAGTGGATAGAAGGACCATTAAAGTTATGACTTGTCGATCATTTTTCAAAAAAATTAAAAAAAAAATTACATAGAAAAAATGAGCAAATAATAATTCTCTTACCGATATTTCTCAACATCAGCATCCTTGAGAGTCTCACGCAGAAGTACACCGTCCGTCATGTACTGCAAGTCGGAAATAGAGATCGAGAATATAACTCAGTAAATCAGTAACGCTGTCTTAATATTTTAATTAGTAGATATTTGAGGGGCTAATATAGAATAACTAGAAGTTGTGTTAGTCTGTAAATAGGGGAGATTATGAGAGTATAGGCAATGAACATTTAGATTAGGATTGTATTAGGAGAGCCAAGGGTCTCTCGAATTATGCAAAAGACCTATTGTGTGAGACACGGAAATAAATTTACCTTTATAATGGTTTTAGGGCCGGTAACATCTTCAAAGCGAATAGCGTAGCCGACTTTCTCTCCCAGTTCGGTCTCCATTTCCTCACTAACTCTCTTCGCGACACTCATTGCTGCGACACGCCTAGGTTGAGTACATCCCACGATCCCGTTCGTGGTGTAGCCATCTTCATGCAGATACTATAGAGTAAAATCACACAAAAAAAAAACATACAAATGTCAGCCTTTGTCACGAGTCCTAAAACAAATGCAAGTTGGTCTTAGCAATGAGAAGAGAAAAGAGAGATTATAATTTTTTTTTAATAAACGAACCTGAGTCAACTGAGTAGTCTTTCCCGAACCAGTTTCTCCGACAACGACCACAACCTGATTTTCTCGAATCACCTGCACAACAGATGTTTTAGAAAAGTGCGTACACAAGGAAAGTCATCTACCAAAAGTTTTTTTTTTTTTTTCAGCGCATGTAGTCCCTGAACTGTTGTATAAGTGGCGTTGTGATCCCCAAACTACTTTGGGTCTAAATGCTCCTCGAGCTATTATTTTTGTAGCATTTTAGTCACTTTTCATGCAAGATTTACTTTTTTATTAAATGAAATTCAACCCCAAAACATTTTGATACATACTTACAAGTTAAATCAAATTGTTTGTAATATTGAAAAGTCACATTAAAACAAAAACATAAAAACTACTCCAAAAATCCAAAATCGTGTCAACTTTAACTAGTGCTTTTGTGGTCCGAATATGATTTATTTAGTTCTTTATATAATGTTAAAAAAATACTAGAGATTGTAAATTTTCAAATAACTCGTGCCTTTCAGTGTAAAAAAAAAAGAGCAACATCACACCTGAAGTAACTCCTCCCGAACCGAATAGATGGGCAAATATTGTCTCTGTTGGGACAATGTTTTGTTCTTCGCAAAGTCGCTCACAGCTTCGTCTTTCTTCAAATGCTGCGCAAACTTTGCGTCTGCCTTGAAATCCACATCACCATCTTCGCCCACTGTCACAGTATCTGCATCAATCTGTCACAGCAGTTCAAAATAAAAATTAGCATATTACCCTATTCAAAAGGTAAATATCATCTCTCTCTTAAAGGTAAAAAAAAATATACCTGCTCTGCTGTTTTCTCAACTCCGAGAATATCACCGAGTTTGGAGCCCGCGAGCTCCCAAAAGCGTTGGCGTGACTTGTTCAATCTCTTCTTCTCTGAGATTTCCCTCACTAAAGTAGACCCTTTGCGTGAAATGATAGCCATATCCGATGTGGGATCCTTTATCGGCATTATCGGCTCCGCTTGTTTGGTGAAAACAACCCTACCATCGAGGAACGGAGGCTTCGTATCTGCACGAGTCATGACAGAACGGTCAATTCACAGCTAATTCAAAACCCCAATGGACTGAGGTTTATTGTCTTCTAAATTATATCTTACCGTGCACTAGTAGAATGACCTTGCGCTCATCTTCATCGTCAAACTCGGTCTCGACCTCGGTGCCGCGAACAGCTCCGGATCTCATTAGCTGCCTATCTTCCCACTGATCGTTGTCAGCGGTGCGTTGAGACAGCTTTTTGCTCTGCGAGAGAGTCATCTTCGTACCATCTCTTCGAACCTGTGACAACAATGCATCGTTTCAATTTGTTTTCTTCCTTCTTTTTCCAATGCAATAAGTTGACAAGTTACCATTACCAGTAACTTGTCAGAGACAGGACGGAAATGGCCTTTTCTTTATTGGGTCGGGTTTTGGGGGGCAAGGGTAGATTTGATAAGTAGGCAAGAACTGGAATAATATTCATACAGTGAGCAAGATCTATACAATTTGCCTTTTTCTCTTTGGTTATCATGTTGATGACTGAATTTTTGTGGGTTAAACATCTTAGTTCCTAACATAAATAGATTTCTTCACAGTTTTCTGGACATACCAGCCTTTTGGTCAACTCTGCTTCTTTCTTTTGGAAAGAGGCTTCGTCTCCAAGAAACGCCGATGTTCTGTCGTCATCGTACATTGCATTACCTTCTTCTCTATCATACCTACAAATCAAGATTAGGTTAATTAACTTTCCCTCTCATCTTTTATTTTTTGGCTTCTAACAGGTACGAAATCCATATCTTTGTATTACCAAGCACGGTCAGAATGATATTCCATCTCTGCACGCATGCTTTCGCTTATCTCATATTTCTGCTCTTCTTCCGAATCGTTCCTCTCTTCTTCTCCGCCCTGTAGAGATTGGCGCAGCACACAAGGAAGATAAATTAACATGTCAGAAATTACAAACAGATTTCCACGACAAACGTATAGTGCTTTGTTCTGGTTTTGGATGGTATTTGTCGAATCTACGGGTAACTGTAGAGACCCGGGGCTCTCCAAAACTCTTTATCAATAATTCTTCACAAAATGATTCGATACATTTCTGTTTTGATAATACTATATCACCCCCTTGACTATCGATTATAATCTCCTAATATCTAATACTCTAACACACTTTTTAACACGTGATCGAGAAGTTACCGTAGACAAATTATCTTGATGGGGCCGTCCATTATATCTGGAGCTCGAAGGTCTTCCCGAGGATCCCGAGGCCCGTATCGGAGCCGGTGATGGCGAGACGTTGTCCCACGGAGAAGCATTAGAACCTGCACTTATCAAGTGTCACCAAGTCTGCCTAAACTAATATAACTCGGTATTAACAGCTAGTTTTTTTTTTTTTTTTGGCAGCTAATTAGAGAATGTACCAGAGTAAGGGGTATTGCCACCCAGCCACGGGGAAGCAAGTCTTGCATCGGGCGAAGCCCCAACGAGCATCGGCGAATGTGAAGGTCTGTAGTGGCTTCTACTAGAATCGGAGTAACTATTACTTCGCCGAGGCGTGTAACTATTATCTCTGCGCGGAGTATCTTCCCATTCCCACTTTCCCTCGTCCCAGTCAGATCTGTCTGATGTATTCAACAAGTTTTCGGAACTAAATCAGTAATAGCAAAACATTATATTCCATAACCAAAAACAGGAAGAAAAAAAAATGTGGCTAAATAGCAAATTAAAACTAATGGATTAGCAAAATAGCCAAAGATTTGCAAAAAGGGACAAGTCAATTTTTTTTTTTAGTATTATATATAGCAAATACTAGTAAGATAAATACCATGTCCCCTCTTTGAGCCTCCGTGTCTACTACGCTTCCTTCCGTGATCTCCATTACCGTAGCCTTGATCGTATCTGTCGCGTGATTCCCTTCCGTACGGAGTATATCTTTCGTCGTGGCTGCTATGTCTCTCTCTCGATCCACGGTTTTCATTTCTGATATCGTCCCTGTAATACCTTCTCTCGCTGCCACGGCTGACCCGATCATAGTCTCCTTCATTATCTTCAGAAGCTCGCCTCCCATTAGGGCTTGACCGAACGCTCCGGGATCCTTGCACTGAAACCTTCAACCCATACCAAAAAAAAAAAAAATTGAGGTCACATTAAAATCATTCCATTGCCAAGATCGCCATCTATAAATCTTTCCAAGTACAAGAAAAAAAGTGTGGATAGGTAGGAATTAGGATCAGAAGCATTTGAAGAAGCCGGCAAAAAACAATCATGACGATAATACTGGTGATGAAATTGGTCACTAAATCATCAGATCAACTTACATTTGAAGAATCATCAGGGCGTTCTTCTCTTGTCAGCGTACTTCCTGCAACACAAGAAGTTCAAATTCTATTCGGGCCCTAACATTTTTAAACAAAAAAATGAATATAAACGGGAAGAAAAAAAAAAGATGACTATTTCCCAGCTCTCAAAAGAGTATATTTCAGCAGGTAATTTTTTATTTTTATATCATTGTTAGAATGTCAAAACTCTCCTATAATTAGAACAAGTTAATATCCTTGAAAAATCACCTATAACCAACACTCAAAGAGTATATTTCAGCAGGTAATTTTTTTTTTTTTTATCATCATCAGAATGTTAAAATTCTCATAGAGTAATAGCAAGTTTATATCCTTGAAAAATCACCTATAACCTAACCTAAATAACCAACACTCAAAGAGTATATATCAGCAGGTACTTTTTCTTTTTTCATATCGTCATCGAAATGTTTTAATACTCCTTATATCCTTGTAAAATCACATGTAACCTATATTCTCAATTCAAATTCACAACACGAGCTTGTAAAAAAAAAAACGACATACGTGTGCGCGGCGTATCATCTCCGGCTGCTTCACGATATCGTCTACGGGTCGGGTTTTGTTTCCCAGCAGCGAACGCATCGCTCGCCACGTCATCACCACCATCATCTACCGCAGAAGCTTCATTGCTCTCGTCTTCATCCATGGACGCCGCAACTGAAACAACTCTATCCCTGGGAACCTTAAACCCGCCATCAACAGGTTTATTTCCCCGTTTTGCATCGGCAAGTACATCAAGCCCTGTGAAACCGTACGCAACACAATAAGCAGCAGAAGAAAATAAATTATCACAAAAAATAACTAACTAAATTAAAAAAAAAAATTGTTGAATTTGATACCTAAAATAGATTTCCTCTCGGGACGTTGATAGACCACTCTGTCCTTCCCGGGGACGAATAAACCGCCGACGCTGATCTTCTCGGCTTCCAGTGTTACAGTCGTCTTGTCAAGGTCGATTATCTCTGCACTTTCTTGCTTCTGATTGAAGCAAGCGAATAGGAAAAAAAAATGGAAGTGAGACCTAAATGAAGCTCCAAAAAAAAAAAAAAAAACAAACAAACAGTACGAACCTCCATTCGGAACGTTACTTTTGAATCAACGAAGTCCCGAATTCCGATAAAGCTTTCAAGTTTTTTCTCTTGCTTCTTCTTCGTCGCGATTTTTCTCTCTTCCTTCCTCTCTTTCTCGATCTCTCTCTAATTCTCTCTCTCGTTTCTTTCTACTCCTCTTGACATGAGAGTCATCCAGGTCCCCAAATTTATAATTTCCAAATTGCTCCTTTAACTCTTGGTTCTCTTGTTTTTTCCACTACAAAGGCAACTTTTGTTTTTCTTTCTTTTTTTATTTGTTGCAAATGGGTCCTTTTTCATTAATTCATAATATTTCACTTCTAAAGGTTTATACGTCGTTTTTGAAAAACGACTTGCCACGTCACTAACACATATAGAAACTAATTTACAGTTTTGAACCATAAAACTCAACCGACGGTTGGAAAATTAAAATAATTTAAGGGCGTTGTTGATTTATAGCTAAAAATAAACTATAAAATTTGGATGTAATCAACGTTTAGGAAATAGTCAACGAAAATTATATTTGACTCAAATATCTTCATATTATACCGCGTTGTAATTAACAACAAAAAAACGTAAATAATTTAAAAAATTCGACAATTAATGACAACTGTTATGGGCTTTGAATTTCTAAAAAAATTTCAACCTACTTTCTTAATTAAAATAAAATTTTCTCAAATTTCGTTTTATAGTTTTTCTCTGTAAACCCAAAAACCCAAACTTAAAAGAATTAAGCGAAGAAGATGAAGAACTACACAAGATTTAAGAAATAGCTTCATCAATTTTTTTCCAATTAATTACAGAAATATTAATTAAATTTTCATTTATTTAAAAAAAATCAGTTTTTTATAGACAGAGTTTAGA
This sequence comes from Urtica dioica subsp. dioica, assembly GCF_054948205.1. Lineage (NCBI taxonomy): Eukaryota > Viridiplantae > Streptophyta > Magnoliopsida > Rosales > Urticaceae > Urtica > Urtica dioica. Next base: position 50,002,141 of record NC_142758.1, read on the forward strand.
GTATTTGAGCCGCGCAACACTGAGAAGAAAGGACGATGATAATGACGACCCTGAAATTTTAGTATGTCTTTGTCTCGAAAACGCGGATCAAAGGAACGCATAATCGGCGTTCAAGAGCGCGTGAAAGAGAAAATCATGGTTCAAAATGAGAAAAGGAGAGAGAGAAATAAATTAGTTGAGGGCTTTAGTTACCCAACTCGTAAATTTTATTTTTAGATCAGCAGTGAAGACCATCTCTCGACAGTGATTGTAGGATTTGAAATCACTCAATTTCGAGTTCATATGAGGAAGATACGGAATTTTGAAGTTTTGATGATAAAAAAAACTCTAAGAAAGAGAGAGAGAGAGAGAGAGAGAGAGAGAGAGAGAGAGAGAGAGAGAGAGATTGTAGCAAAAAAAAAAACAAATGAGAGAGAGAGTCATACAAAAAAAAAATTGCTGCTTTGAACGAATGACAAAATAGAAAATTCAAATGGTTTATTCAAGTATCACCCCATCTGTTTGACTATTTTTTTTTATAAGTTTCCAAACGTTGACTATATCGAAAACATGATGTTTGGAATGGTTTAGTAAGTTACAATTTTCATAATTTTACGGGTTACAAGAGTCCATTCTATAAGCATCGTAACAAAATGAGTTACAATTAAAGATCCTTTTAAAATTTCTTCATTTTCTCAAGCCTCTTAGCAATAAAATTTCAAAAAGATTGCTGGAATAGATTTTAAAGTACTATGAGTGCTCGTTTCATATGAGTGCTCAGAACGAATGATTTGATAATCTTATCGAGGTCGCGAATGAGACTGTGTACATGTGAAACAACACTTGAGGTTGTTAAAATTGGTTGCATCAACCGGAAAAAATTAGAGGGGTTATTGATCCGACTATTGGTTTAAGAAAGTATGGAAACAAAGATCTCTAGTAATTCATTAAAGCTTTTATTTTTTATTTTTTAACATATCCATTTTCCAGGAAAAAAATAAACATCTCTACAAATACTTAAAATATCTCCACATTAAATCATGTTTGTTTTCAGAAAATTTACCTATATAGTTTTTTTAATTATCTAATTTTTAATCATTCATGCTCAACACGGTAAACTAGTCTTGTTGGAAGATGTTTGACTTCAGTCAGTGTCTGTGATTGTGAGTGTCAATCTCATTATCTAATAGAAGCCTATCTATTGTTTAAAAAAAAAAAAAAAATCTCTATTATACAGCTAGATCTGGATTAATAATACACGTAGATAACAGAATTAAAATATTTTCAACTCCAAACAAGTAGACTGTAAGTAACACAAACAAACTATATACGTGACTCAAAATAAACATTCCAATTGACGCATAAACTGAATCTCATGGCATTTCTCCCGCAAATATAGTGCTAAACACGGACTCAACTGCAAAATATGATAATGATAATAATAACAATTAAATAAAAACAAAAGGTTGGTGAATTTTTGGAAATTTAGCTTGTACCGTACCTTCCTCTTCAATGATGTTGGGCTGATCAACTAATAGTTGCTGGACTGCTCTTAGGTCATTGGCACTGCCGTTTATTTTAAAAAATAATTATTAAATCAGTGATAGAGTGGAAAATTTAAGTATACACAACTGAGACGAGCAAATTTTAAGCCACATTGCAAAACTCATTTGAATAAAAAAAAATGGACATCACTTACTTGAATTTCAAGGCAAGTACTGAGAGTGCTTGAAACATCGATAATTTAAGATTGTACCTGAGGAAGAAAAGAAACAACCGAACAATAATTTTGAGCAAAGATTTTTTTTTTTTTTTGGCAAATACTACCAAATGTTAGTACAACACAATAGAGGAAAGATTTTTTTTTTTTTTTTTTTTTTCTTCCTATCTCCAGAATTAATTATTTATATCTGATAAATTCCTATCACTATTTTATTTTTTGTAGCCCAGTTTGCAGATGAATCAAGTCCTCAAATTTGATATATAGAACGGATATAAGTAGACATACTCGGAATGATGTATTTCATGAAGCGTTGAAAGGGCATCGAAGCAATACAGAAGAGTCGGTTTAATCCCACTTTTTTGCTGCAATTGTTTGCTCGTCGTCTGACCTGTCAAGCCTTTAGCATCACGGCGAATCTTCCCAAGATTCAATGTAATGCCGTGAAACTCTCCCCTGAAATAATAAAACACCGAGCAGTACACAAAACGGAAGTAACTTAGCACAAAATAATTCAAACAAGTCAAAAAATTAGTTTATTATACTCAGTTACAGACACAAATTTGGACGTGTATAAAAAAAGTTTACAAAGTTTCTCGCATCGAATTAAAGATCTTCTGCAATGAGTCCATCTGCTTCATCAAGACAGCGTCTTGGATTCCAGGAACAGAATTCAACACGCCGAAATTCTTGGAATCTTGAAGCACCTGAGTAACAAAAAAAACCACATTGGGAAATAAAAAAAATATAGCGATATAAGCCACATAAACATAAGTATTTGCGTTTTAGCCAACGTCTTGTAAATTTTTCGTAAATAGCCAAAAACTTTTGTAAATGTTTCGTAAATAGCCATAGTTAATAGAAATTTACTCTGCGTTTTTTGTTATTTCGATAGCGTAAATAGATTTACGTGGCTATTTACAAAAAGATTAACGAAACGTTGGCTATTTCTAACGTTTCATATGGTTAGATAACCACTGAACCCAAAAAAAAAAAATCAAACAATGATCATGGTGGGGAAATGAAAAACCCCATAAGAAAATAAAAAAGAAAAATGGGAGCTGAAAAGAACCGGCAATCTCTCTATGATGGCGCTGGCATTCATGAACTGCGAAACAAAGCGAGTCTGAAGCGAATTCCAACGCTCCATTTCTTCTTGAGCCCTTTTGAATCTTTGCTGGAACTTCTTTATCGTACTTTCCATCTTGATCCAACTAAATAGGTCTTACTCCATAAACTTCATAAAGGAAAAAAAAAATATATATATACTGAAAAATATCCGAAACCATAAATAAAGAACAGAGCATTATGAAAAATGTAGTAGGAAATAAATATCCAATAACTTATGGCCCTGATTCTATATGATGATATTGAGCAGAATATACAAATAAACTGCTTCTTAATGATACATGAAACTTGATCCTGACTAATCTGGTAAGCTCTCCCACATAATATGCATATAATTGCACTCTTGAGTGGACCAATCTAAAGAATATTTCCTATTTTAGACAATTGAATAATACTCTAAACCAGAATTTTCTGAATCATGTGAGAGATAGTGCTCTAGACTTTCGTATTTCGTATCAAGTTTCATTTGGCTCGTTACGAAAATCAACACGGCGTAAATCCGTTCCGACTGAGGATGCGCTTTGTCATGAGCCATGAATTTGTGGAGCGTCCCAGACGCCTCCACGAAGCTAAAACCAGGAGACTTCTTGACTCCTCTCATTTCCATGGCTTCTCTCGTGCTTCTCGCTCTGTCCCAACGCTTGAAAAAAGCATAAACATTGGACAACCCTACGTACCGACCATCATGATTTGGCTCGATCTCAATAAGCTTCTTTCCGACTTTCTCCGCTAGATCAAGTTTCCCGTGGCTCGTACACCCGTTTAGCAGAGCTCCGAGCATCGAAGCCGTCGGTTCGATCGGGATTTCGCAGACGAACCGAAACGCCTCTTCCACTTGTCCCGCTCGTGCCAAAACGTCGACCATACAGGCATAGTGCTCACACTTGGGAACCATACCACGTTTACGCAGACACTCTAGAAAATACCACGCTTCTTTTACCAGTCCACCGTGAGCACAAGCACTCAAGACGCACAAGTACGTGATCTCGTCTGGGAAAACTCGAACGCTCTGCATTTCCTCGAACAATTTTAGCGACTCCTTCACTAATCCGTGCATTGCGAGCCCTCCGATCATAGCGTTCCAAATCAAAACGTCTGTCTTAATCGTCGAAACCCCACGAAACACGTCGAAAGCCTCTTCAATTGCGCCACATTTGGCGTACATGTCAATGAGTGATGTCCTCAGAACCAACGTTAAAGCCAATCTATTACGAATTATATAACGATGCATATGTCTCCCTCGGTCGAGCGCACCCAAGTGAGCGCAGGCACACAAAACGCTCACCATAGTCACATCGTTCGCTTTGGCTCCACATTCTCTCATTCGCTCAAATATCGTGAGAGCTTCCGTGTATTCGCCGGCTTTGACATAGCCATCGATCAAAGAACTCCAAGACACGACGTCCCTCTCAAGCATCGAGTCAAACACTTCCCTCGCGGACTTCAAATCCCCACATTTCGCGTACCCATCGACCATGGAATTCCACGAAACTAAGTTTTTGCAATTCATACCGTCAAACGATCTGCGTGCATTTGCAATGTTCCCACACGAAGCATACATATGAATGAACGAATTCGTGATGAACCTATCAGATTCGTACCCGTGCTTGGCAACGCGAGCGTGGATTGCCATTCCGAGTTCGTGTTTCATCAGGCTCGCCGCAGCCTTCGCAACAAAAGGGTACGTGAGGTAATCCGGCGAAACCTCGTCTCGCAGCATTTGGGTGAAAATAGATATCGAACGGTTCGGGTTTCTACTCTTGGAGTAACCTCTAATTACAGTGTTCCAATCAAAGGCTGTTCGATTTGGAAACTGAGACAGAGCCCGGAACGAGTAATCGACATCGCCCGATTCGGACAACGCCGCAAAAGAAATTATTTTGGAAGCAAATGAACGGTCTTCTTGGAAGAATCCGGAAGTGAGAATCAGAGCGTGGACGTGCTTCATCTCTGACATGGATTGACATTTGTCGAGAACGGAAATCAGGGTTTCATTTAGACTGCTAGTTTTTGTAGATACCTTCAACATTTATTTGCCTCTTGAACCTAAAGAGAACACATCACAACATTTATATGGAAGTACGTGTGTTCTCAGTACTCAATTGACAAGAGATAAACACATCAACAAGTGTAAGCAAAGACAAGAAACCACTGTCAATTCTCTAAATTTCCAAATCCCAGTTTGTCAATGCTTTAAACATCCATGCAACGTTTTAAAAAACGTTAAAACGTACGTACTGAGGTGTGGAAATCTGGAAAATGACCTTGCTTGAACACTACTTTGCAGATTTGGACTTGTTATAAAGACTTTTTCTTTTTCATTCAGTTTCAACTAAGAAAAACGCAACCCTAAACTTGTAAGTCAAAACCCAGGACAAAATCCCTCAAAATCCAGATACACAGAACAAAAACCATCATCTAAACCCTAAACTTAGGGACCCCGGAACTGGTATATCTTTATTAGACTTTGCCAAAAAAAACAGAATTCGAATTTTAGACGATTTCAAATTACATAAACTAAAAACAACATCAATTATATGTTTTCGCAATTAAAAACTGAAACTAAGAGTTTGAACATCACCTCTGGTATGAGACGGTGGGAGAAGGCGAGCAATTGGGAGCGAGTCTAGAGGGTTTTCTAATCGTACAGGTACCACTTACACTTACTAAGGTTTTTATATTTAAGAATTATATTTGTTTTGTTTCTATATATTCAGAGTTTTCAGATATAAGGTTTAAAGTTAAAACTTTCATTTTCTTTACCGTTTCGAACCTTGTAATTTACGAAAAATCGATAAATCGAACGAAAAAATGTGAAAAATAACAATCGAATTGCCTTTTTCATGGAAAACTGACAAACCGATAAAAAAAATTGAACCAAAAAAATGTGACAAAATATATTTAAAATAAATAGATGTAATATATATATATATACATTGTATTGTATATAATACATACATATATTTTTCAATTTTTAAACATATATAAAAAAAATACATTGTGTATATGATCATTTTTTTATAGAAAAGTGTATATATAATATTTTATAAATGTTTTAGTAATGTAAATCTATATATATACACCTAAATATTGTATCATTTTTGTTTTTATATACTTTTAAAATCGATTTTTATCTTTTGTCGTAAATAAAATAGCATACATATAATTAAAAAAAAAAAAAAAAAAAAAAAAAAAAAAAAAACTAACACAAGCACTCTTGTGGATCAAGTCGATAGCACTCCAAATTTAGAGCAGCTTGTCTCGTGTTCGAATTCTGAAGATCAGATATAATTTTCTTTTTAAGTAAATAAGCTAAAAAAAAAACTATACATTACATTGTATTGTACGGTATCATTTAAGCCCAGTGCAAATCGCCATCTTAAGCCAAGTGGAAATCGTTTGTTTTTTTATTTTTTTTTTTGCAAAAAATATTACATTGTATTGTGCGGTATCATTTCAAAGAAAATACTAATGAATGATATCACATGCTACTGTTTATAACTAGTCTAGTCCGCTCAGTGACCGACGCTTCTCCGATTTCGCTCCTACTCCGACGCCTCTCCGATTCTGCATCGTCGCCAACGCTTCTCTGGCTCCACACCTCCTCCGACTTCATACAATGGTTTATCTTATTACTCATTTCATCTAGTTACGAATTATTATTTTTTTTAAATAATGTGGGTTTTAATCTCAGCTGTCCAAAATTATATTTTACTTTTGATATTATCTTATTATTCATTTCATCTAGTTACGAATTATTATTATTTTTAAATAATGTGGGTTTTAAGCCCAGCTGTCCAAAATTATATTTTACTTTTGATATTTATGGTTTATGTTCTCTTCAAAATTACACTACGTTTTCCATGTGGGATTTTTTTTGTACCAATAAACTATAAACTTTTTTCTCTTTCTTTATTCTTTATCATACTCAACTTACACTAGACATACTAATTTTTCACAACCACAAACACGCGATCTCAAATTAATAAACAGCACTATATTATTCTTATATATAAAAAGACAACATGATACTCATCTTGGCTATTGAAAAGAAACATAAATTCCACTTTCGTTAATGTGTCTTCCATTGCTTAACGGAAGTACTATTTCCGTTAGGCAATTTCATTCACTTCAATTCACATTGTCTTTAATCTTGCTACAATATTCTTCATTTCGACAACATGTTCATGCATGATACAAGAACCATCAAACTTCATGGTGATTAACCTATCCATTAGTGCCCCAGCCCGTGACTTATCAGCCGAGTCACACTGAGAGCTATCTTCCTCAAATTTAATAAATTCCTTAGCTTTTTCAGTTTCCTTTAATGTGGACTTGATGTTGTCTTCTACATTCTTATATATAACATGAATATATAAAGTTAAATTAAGATACTCAAGATCAATTATAAATTTTACTAAAATTACAATTAATTCGCATTTCTTAATATTTTGTTTTGTTTCTTTTTCATTTTCCTTTTTTATTTGACTTGTTCCGAACCACCATCTGACATGGACGCCCCTGTTGGGCAGCATTACAAGGGCCCACCGGCCGCCGCCGGCCAACTACATGTCATTGGCGCTGGAGATCTCGTAATCGATTTCTTGGATTTCATATAGTCTCGCGAATATTTCAATCCGCAAAGATGAACTTTATATTAACACGTGAGTTATGATATTGCTCCTAATAATCATCTCTCCAATGTCAATTATCTTGGCTCTCAATGCTTCCAGAGTTCATGTTTCTGCATATTTGTCCACCGGAGGACTTATCGTGGCTGCCAAGTAAGGCATGTGTCATTGCAGCTGTTAAATTTCATCTTAAAATCAATTAGTGTTAGGTGGAGGTCCAACCGATATATAAACACATGTACATTCACACACACAATCAATATGAAATTATCTCACTTCAATAGCAACTACTTCAGCCTCGAACTTCACCATGCTTTGAAACATGTCCATGTGCAAAAGATTTGTGTGTGCAAACTTGAAATAGAGAGTAAAACACATATACATATGTGATAAAAAAAGGAAGATTGTATACTTTTAATATAGGTTACATAATATAGCAAAACTTTCACCCTTCTTCCATTTTTCATCTTCCACGACCAAATGATGACGATAAATGCAAACAAAACTTTCATTTAGGAAGACAATTACTTCTATTTCGGGAGACAAAACTTTCATTTCAGAACACGAATACTTCTATTTCGGAAGACAAAAACATCCATTTCGGAAGACGCAAAATTAAACGTAACCAATTTGATTTTGTTTTGAAATAGTCTATATTTTCAACAAAGTTCCGTATTTAAATTTAAGAACTCTACTCAAGAGTAGACCCAAAAAATAATAGCTTACTTCAACTTCATATGAGAATATGAGAACTCTACTTAAGAGTAGACCCAAAAAATAATAGCTTACTTCAACATCATATGAGAATAATTAATTAAATTTTCATAAAATAATTATTCCATGCACTTAGGTTTGTCACAATTTTCAAATCATAAAAACACGGAATAAAATTCAACCCAAGCCCCATCATATTCATACGAATCTCGAACCTACAATTAAAACCGAATAAAATTTTGCTCTAATATGTCCTTTTGCTTCTCAACAATATCAAATCGAATTAAAATTTTCTCCAATCTCTTTTTTATAGAACCGTCAACAATATTTCATATTATACACAACAAACTCCGTACACAATCCATCACATTTGAGGCAATAGCGTTACTAATGATTAATCGTATACATACTTTAAAAATTAAAATAAAAAATATACAAATAAGGAAGAGGATATGATGAGCTGTCCTAGCCTATCCTAAATCCTAGGGAGGAGAATTAGAGCGACGAACTGCGATTTGGGCCGGCATGGGTCGACCCGTTCCGGTGCCGCCGCAGCTAGAGCAGCCCATTCGGCCGGAGCCGGAACAAGTCCGGCAACCGGAATCTCCGTCGGACCAGCGAGTGCAAAGGCACGTGACACGTCCCGTGCCGTTACAGCTCGGACAGCGAGGAAAAGGTCCGGCCATGGGCTTTTGCTCCAACACCGATTTCAGAAGAACAGCTCCGGCGAGAACGCTCAGCCCTGTTGCCACCTGGCTCACCACCATTGGACTCATTTTTTTTTTTTTTTTGGAGAAGAGACGAAGGAGGGATTGAAGAAAAAGAAAAAGATTTGGTTTTTTTTTTTTTTTTTTTGGGTGAAGGAAGAAATGATAGAATGAGAATTGAGGGATTTTTAAGTTGAATAAGTGGGTAATATTTAATAGAATTTTGGGGTGGTATTAAAGTGGTGGTGGAAATGTACACGTAGACGTGTTCAATTTTTATTTTTATGGGATATTTTATTGTTTTTTTTTTTTTTTGCTCTGATATTTTTTGGTTTTCATTGTTTCTTTCTTTATGTACTCCACTTGTTTGGACGGTTGTGATTGAGTCCTCTTTGGTTGTGTAACTTGTGTTGTGGCTCTAAGTCTGTCTAAATTGATGGTAATGACGCTAATAATAATAATAATAATAACATTTATAGTTACAAATAATTTTTTTCACCTTCAAATAGCTTAATATTTTAAGGAAATAGTGCATGGAATTAGTAAATAGTTTATGGCCATTTATGTGGCTCACAAACACACAAAACATGAAAGCATGAAGTGGATATTGGATTATCCATAATTGGATATTGGAGAAATGCACCAAGTCTTTTCTTATCCAATTCTTCACCGGCGATTTTTTTTAAATGAATAAAAAGGCTAATCATTTTAATTTACACTAGCAAATGGTGTTAACAATAATGAGTGCCAATTTAATTACAAGTAAGAGTTTTTTTATGCATGATTAAAAATCAACTAAATATTGACTAGACTTGGTCCGAATTGCCTTAGATTTTCGTACTTGTAGTATTTTAGTATTAAATGAAAATAATAATAATTATTATTATTATAAAGCTTGAAAGCCTATATGTTTACTCTTTCAAGACATGTTTCTCCTTTTTTATTTTTTATCTTGTTTTTGCTAGCGCCGCCGGGAAAAAAAATGACTCTAGAAACAACAAGTCGCCGAGAGTTGTTGTTCTGATTTGAAACACGTGGAGATACATCATACATGTACGTACCTAATAAACCTATTTTGACTTGGCACCAAATTGAAATGTATAATATATAATTAAATATTTAATTTCGACAGCAAAAGTTGAGATGGCCGAGTTGGTCTAAGGCGCCAGATTAAGGTTCTGGTCCGAAAGGGCGTGGGTTCAAATCCCACTCTCAACAAAACTTGTTTTTTTTTTCATCTTTAATTTTTTGGAATTAAGGATTCGTCTTTCATTCAGTTTTATATATTAAGAATTTCTAGTTTGAATATATTCTACAGGACTGCCAATTAATATTAAAAAAAAAAATCAATTATCATATAGTAGATTATTTTTATTTCATTAAAAAACTTATTTTTTAAACAATTAGAACAATCATTAACTAAGTAGTTTCAATCCATTCTTTAAGCCTCTATTGATGGTGTATATCGCCACAAGAAATTCTATGTTAATATGGCTGCAAGGAAAATCAGCCTCTATGGTATCTATCTTCAAGCGAGAGCTTATAACTTAAATAAAACTTGGAATCACATGAAAATAAAAACAAAAACAAAAACTTAGAACACTTGTCTAATGTTAATGTTGATCCTTGAACTGTGTATATATTCTAAGAAAAATTTATCTTCTTCCTGCGAGAAATGCGATTCAAGCGCTTGAATTTCGGCGTCATCCTCGCCGGTGAAGATTCGCGGAACACCTGCCATGGAAAATTGAAAACCAAATCTTACTTGTGAAGCAGAATTGACAATGGAACAAAATAGAGCATACTAATTATCATCAAATGTTTTTCTACTGGATTTTTCTGAAAATATATAATCCATAAACTTTACGTCTTCTCTTATCATCAAAATTAAAATATAGTCATGCACAAGACCATTAATCTTAATTCTAACACTGTTTGAAAACTGTTCACTCAAATATATATGTTCAAACAAAACTAAATCCCACTTGAGATTCATTATTTGATTATTTCAATCTCACTTCTAGATGAAGAAAAATAAAAATACAGCACATTATTTTATTTCAATTCAAACTCTGTTTCAAAAGTAAGTCTTGCACAACAATCAACACACCATTGATCTTAATTTTTACACTATTTAAAAGCTGATCATTGATACAAGACCCTTTTTTAATAAAAAAAAATAAATTAGATAAAAAGTAGAGCAAAAAGAGAATACAAGTAAATTTTTACCATGATAACATTCTCTTGCTTCGCTAGCCATAAGCACAATATCGCCGCTCCGAAGAAACATCGCTAAAGGCTCATCTTCTCTGGACTTCCCTCCCAAAATAAAAATCGCTTTGCATCCCAAACTACATCGACAAAAAACGTATATACATATATATATATATATACACATATAATCATCGGACAGTGTTCAATATCAACTCTTATCTTCCTCGTATAAAAATTAAATTGAATGTAATTACGACGATACCTCATGCTAACTATCGGTTTAGACCAATCCGCTTCCATATCATCAACATGGCCACCTAATGTATCACCTTTCGAAAACAAAACGAGAAAAAAAAAAAAAAAAAATTCAGTACGGAAATTCGTTATTCGATTCGTCCAATCTGAATTCGAAAATCACCTGAGCTAAAGTAGTTCACAATCGCGGCCTCCGGCCGAAACTCTTGGCCGATCGGCATCGCCGGCGATGCCAATTTTCTAGCGAGCTCGCTGAGATCGTCGGGGATTTCGTCATGTGGAAGTGATACATTATAGTTTCTCTGAAATAAGAAATATATTTGAGATAATAAAATCATTGTCTTAACGATTAAGATTGAATGATTGTTTGAAAAAGCAAACATGTTCGAGGAATTTCGTTTATTAGACCTGCCTTGGACCAGTCGAATTGTAGCCCTAGAGTGCTCCAACGCAGCTTCCGAAGAAGAACCGAGGCCGAGATAGATTTGCAGGCCTTTCCTCTCGACGAAACCGTGTCTTGGTCGACGAATCTCCAATCTCCAGAGCAATCTTCTCGGATCAACGATTTCCTTTCTTTTGCGGAGCTGAATAGATCATCAATCGGACCGTAAATCGCGTTGTGATTCGTCCGGTTCGGAGGTTGAGGAAAATCGGCCAAACTCTCCTTCACCCATCGGCATTGTTCTTCGACGCTCAAAGCTCCAGGAATGAAATAAAATCCTGTTCTTCAACTACTCGAAATCAATTTTCTCGAGAGATTCAAAAGAAAATGAAGATAACGCTCGAAGAGATCGGTGATTACCTGGACGATTTTCCAAACAGAACACGGGAAGATCGAAATCCGTTCGAAGAGCGAAAACGGAATAAGGAAGATTTCCGTTGTTGTTATGAGATTCTAGAATGGATTTGAAATCCAAGACCTCTGATAAATCGACATGTTTCGCTATCTTCTTCCTAGAAGATTCAAAGATAAAAGACTTTTAATTAACACCGTGTGCTTTGATAATTTAAATCAAATAAAGCTGAAGAAGATTACTTTTTCGAGTTTGATTGGTAATAGAGCTTGTACTTCTTCTCGGCTCTCCTGAAAGCTGATCGCTCGGAATCGCCGGCAGTGTTATCGGAGCCGTACATTTCGCGGAGATTCAGGGAGTCTGGTTTTAGGGTTCTAAAAGTAACACCATGGTGCAAATTTTACACCCCTTTTAGCTTTTACACCAAGGTGTAATTTTTGCATTTCATTTTTGCTCAAAAAGTACCACGATATATTTTCTCTCTCCATTAGAATATGTTTTTAATTTTATGGTCATTATATATCTGATCTAAAATATATAGTTATGATATGAATTGATTAGATTATAAACTTTTAGAATAATTTTTACACTAATTTCATTTGGTGTAAAAATTACACAATTTATAGAACGAAAATAGCGATAATTCTAACATCGCTACCAATTTCCACCGATCTAAATTTACAGATATAATATTATCGGATGTACCGATTCATATAAAATAATATAATAATAAAAAAAACTTATGTATATATATACCTATATTCTTTAATATAATTACTTCCATATCTTTTTATTCCTTATAAAATTAATTACATATTTATTTATTTATTATTTACAACGAATTACGACTATCAATCATTATTTTTTAAAATCATTTGATTATTTAACTAATGTGTACGTAAATTAATTATTTTTATACGTGCAACCACATATTAAAAAAAGTGGTTGTATTGTAGACTTCGACTGCTCTCGAATTTAAAGGATATGAACTACACTAAAAGTAAATTAAGTGCACTTTCTCTTTATCTTATTTTTTTTCTTCTTCTTATTTTGACACTGTCACTTTAAGACATCCCTAATCAGTGGGGGATGAATCGATCAGTGTGTTACGTCTAAAGAGCACCAATAAAAAACATGCAAAAACCCAATAAAAAATGGAAAACGGAATGGGAAAAAGATGAGACTCCCCCAAAGTCAAGTCGAGTCTCTAGCATCTTAAATTCGTGTCTCGCAACCCATAAGACCATCTCCACCCGAACGGCAAAGGGTGGAGATAGTACGTTATATCTCACGTCATTATGGTGTTGGATATTAAATGGGTTTGGTGTCACGCCAAATATGATGTGACACTATTTACTACACCAAAATATGTTTTTAGTCCCTATAAAGTTTATAATTTATATATTTATATTGATTTATAAAATTATATCATATTTATCCTTCATTAAATTTATTTTCAAATACAACATTAACATTTGGAGTTTGGGAAAAACTAAAACGACATTAATTTTAAAAGAGAAATAAAATAACATTACAACGACATCGAAATGTAAAAAAAAAACATTAAAATAAATAAATAAAAACAAAATGCAACAAAATAAAATTAAAAATAAATTTACAATACATAAACTAGTAGTCGGGAAGATTAGCACCGGATCCTCCAAGACCGGTGAAATATTGTGAATATGAATCAGAATTGAAAAATGGTGTTTGAGATTGTTGTTGTTCGGCTCTCTTTTGTAAAACTTTGGCTTGTTCAGGGTTTTGAAAATGACGTGACCACTTAATGTCACTACTCATCAAAACTCTCACGCTTCCCGGGTTCTGACGTGATGTGACCAATCAATGCCATTACCCATCAAGAATCTTACGCTTCCCGGGTTCTGACGTGATGTGACCACTCAATGCCACTATTCATCAAAGCTCTCACGCTTCCCGGGTTCTGACGTGATGTGACCACTCAATGCCATCACCCATCAAGAATCTACACTCAACGCCCTATAAATAGTCTAAGTTCAAATGATTTTGAATTCACATTCTATAACACACTCCATCTTTCATCATTCATCTCTCAAAATGAGTTTTAATTCATCATCTTCTTCCTATGATGATGATTTTCAACTTCAAATGGCTCAAATTGATGAGCAGGAGGATGTTATATGTCATCAAATTATCCAAAATAATATCACGATCATGCAAATTCTCAACGAACATGCCGCCGACCAAACCATTGAGCGCAACGTAGGAGGCTCGATTCCATGACATGCTTTCATCAATCGGGATCGAGAGAGTGCAGACCGGCGACTTTTCAATGATTACTTCTCAGAATCTCCGCTGTACAACGAGGCCATGTTTCGTCGGAGTTATCGAATGTCTCGCTCTTTATTCCTCCGAATAGTGGATGCTGTTAAAAGTCACGACAATTATTTTGTACAACTGTTGGATCGTGCTGGCAGACTTGGGTTGTCACCACTTCAAAAAATAATTGTTGTCTTTCGGATGCTGCCCTACGGTCTTCCGGCATATGCCGCAGACGAGTACTGCAAAATAACAGAGTCCACGACAATTGAAAGCCCAAAGAGGTTTTGCCGAGCAATGGTGGAGGCATTTTCTGAGCAATATTTAAGATCACCAACTCCTAATGACGTTGCTAAACTTCTCCATATAGGTCAACAACGTAGCTTTCCGGGAATGTTGGGTAGTTTGGATTGTATGCATTGGAAATGGAAAAATTGCCTTACCGCGTGGGCCGGACAATATACGGGTCGTAGCGGAAAACCTATAATTATTCTAGAAGTTGTGGCTGATTATGATATTTGGATATGGCACGCTTATTTTGGCATGCCGGGAAGCAACAATGACATCAACGTGTTAGAGTATTCTCATCTATTTTCCAATCTCACTCAAGGTATTGCTCCCCCCGCTCATTATATCATACAGGGAAAATGAGTATAATATGGGTTATTATTTGGCCGATAGTATATATCCAAAATGGTCTACTATTGTTCAAACTATTCGAGATCCCCGTGGCCGAAAAAAACAGTATTTTGCAATGAAGCAAGAATCCTGTAGAAAAGACGTAGAACGTGCATTTGGAGTTCTCCAAGAACGGTTTGCAATTGTGGCAGGACCGTCAAGATTTTGGAGAAAAGATGTCTTAAAAGATATAATGACTACATGCATAATTATATAATAGAAGATGAGCGTGATCTCAACGTGCCTATTGAAGTTAACATAGAAACGCCACCATTGAGGGTTGAATTAGCGGAGAATGATGATACACGATTTCAAGAGTTTTTCAGTCGCTACAGACAAATAAGAGACAAAGATGCAAATATCACGCTCAGAGATGCATTGATCGACCATTTGTGGGAGAGATATTCTAATTCAGCCGTGTAATTGTACTTTATTTTATTTTATTTTATTTTATGTTATTTGTTTTGTATTGTATTTTGTTTTTAATAAATGTTAAGTTTACTTTGTGTTAATTTGTATTTTGAATAAATTTATGGAGTAATACTTCATTATTAATTAATAAATAAGTGGTATAATTGAAAGATATTAAATAAATAAGAGAAAGTTGAATATAAAATTAATATTTTAATTTGGTGTAAAAAAATAAAGTTCGGTTGGAGATGAGATAGTGTTTGATGTAACATGTACTATAAAATAAAGTAGAAAATAATGTTATCGGGTGGAGTTGGTCTAAGCTGGAAACGATTTAAAAGGGAAAAAAAATAGAGAAAAGATAGGGTTGAGAAAAGTTTTCCTCTATCGCGTGCGTTTGTTTTTTTGTTTTTTAATAACGATTTTTTATTTTTAATGTCTTTTTTTAAAGTAATTCTTAACATGTCTTGTATGCACGTTAGGACGTGATTTTCTTTTATATATATATATATATATATATATATATATATATATATATATATATATATATATATATATATATATGCTGCCTGATTTATAAGCCATTAGAGATTGGGAAGTCTTCAGTTCAATCACACGTGATATGTTTTTTTTTCTTGATAGATTGGTTGATCTTTCAAAAAAAAAATAAACCGCATGTGATATAATCACGTGTATAACAGCTTGGAATTTATAAGAGCATGGTAATTACAAGGCATCTTCCATCTTCATGGAATTATGAACCACTCAATATAAAAAAAAAAACACAAATATGAAATAATTTAAGATAAATAAATAGTCAATATATGATATAGCATGTTCTTAGCTCAGTCCTTTTTTTTAAAAATTATTATCATTATTATTAGAGAGGCTTGGTTGCAATCAAGAATGGTGGGCAGTGGTGTGAGTCAAATTAGTGCGTGGAAAGGTATTGAAATAGTCAAAAAAAGGTGTTGGGGCAATCTTGCAATTTTGAAAAAGGTTTAGGGCAATTGCCGATAGTGTCGTTTGCGGAGGAATGGAACAACCAAATCTGACTTGTTTATTCAAATCTGACTATTAAGCATACGAATACGATGTATTTATTGACCCAATCAAGTCCTTAAAAGCAACGAATTTTAATTTATACTTTCCAACTATGCGACACTTACACTATACGCGGCAAAGGGTATTTGGAACAAATAAAGTATTTTCTTTTGAATTCCAATGTGGGTCCTTCAAAAGGAAGTTTCTCTCTGGCCGTCTGTACGCTATTATTAATGTTTTGCACACGAGTCCCTGATTTATGGTGTTAACTATTGTTCGGCTTGGTTTTCTGTTTTTTCATTCAGTTACGTACTATGATCTTGCCTCATCACAAATTGGAACATGTAAATAAACTGTTCGCTCTGTTGGAGTTTTACAGATTGGATTATTGATTAATAACTGACGGTTTTTTACGGTTACGCGTGTAAACAACTCATGAAGATTGATTGCAATTTAGAACACTTCGTATGTAATAAACACATAAAAATTAATAATTCACTATTTAACGTAAACTTGAAATGAAAAAATGTGTGTACAAATTGAGTATTATTTTTTACAACACAACTCTAAACTTTTCAAATGTCTCTTTAGCCGTAGAAAGAGAATCACAAGTGAATATGAGTATTTTGAAGAAAAAACAAAATTAAAATTGTATCTTTTTTACGTGTATATTTTGAACTTATTTTTAATTTTTTATAGGAAAGACATTTCTTTTAGGGTTGTACAAAAGTTGACCGAAAACTGGTTAAACCAATAACCGAACCGAACCGTAACCGAAATTTGGTGCCACATCAACAAACCGAAAATTCGGTTCGGTTAACCGTATCCGGTTTGAGAATTCGGTTCGGTTATCGGTTCTGGTTATTTGGTAAATTCGGTTATCGGTTAATAACCGATTATTTTAAGTATTATTTAATTTTAAATAATAGTAAAAAGGTTTTAGTCAGCCGTTGTGATATAAGATATAACCTAAATATTTTAAACCTATTTCATTTCACGGGAAGAGAAGGGAAGGGGGGAAAAATATTTGACTGACCTAAAATTTTTGTCTTCTTCGATTTCCCTCCACAGCTTCATTGATTTCTTATGAGATTGGCTCTGATTTCGTCTTCTCCGATTCTCGCCGCCCAAGCCGTCAAGCTCGCCCACAGCTTCATTGATCTAGTTTTTCTCGCCCAGCCCAGGTACCTTTGTCTCTCTTCAATGTCTGTTCTGTAATTAGATATTTGTTAGTGTTATGGAAAGTTTATACCGTGGGTTATGCTCTGTTCTGTCAGCGCATTCACTGTCGTGTTCGTCACCATTTGGGTGCCCGAAACAAAAGGAAGAACTTTGGAAGACTTTTCCTTCAGATAAGGTTTCCGGCTCCGATCCCCTTTTTTTGTTAGCATTTTGCCATTGTTTCTTGGTTTGGCTGATTCATCCCCTTTTGATCTGTTCAAAGCAGTTGTTCATCATCATTTTTTTTTTTTTGAAGAAGAACTTTTCATCAATTCTATTCAGGTAACTTTGTATTTCTATTTAACTTGGCACATTGAGAAACATTTGGTCCCCATTATTGGGTTATGCTCTGTCCCCAAAAGGATTTCTTTAAAAAAAAAAAAAAATGGACAATCTGTTTTGTCGTTTTCCATCAAAGAACCAGATTTAGGTTCAATTCCCTAATATAAGTTGGTATATTGCTTATTTTGAAATCTGATCTAAAATAAAAGGATATAAACGTAAATAAAATACTTTAGAAGAACCAAAAGCGTAAATAAAAGAAAATGCTAGAGAATATTTGCACATATAAAATAGCTTCATCTCCACAATGTATCTCCACAAACACAAATCTCCTCTTTTTATGGACGCCGACGTTCGAGAGCTTCTCTGAAGATAACTCTCTTTCTCTCTCTCTCTCTCTCCACCGAATATTCCTTTTCTGTATCTCAAATCTCTCTCTTCTCCGAGAAAATCGAGGAATCATGGGAAAGTTTGTGGAGATTTTGGAGGTCGGCGTGAGAATCGCGGCGAGATTTCAGTCCCACTGTCCTCAGACGAGTCGTATGTACTATCACCCTCCTCCTCCGGCGAACTCCGATCATCAGATTAACGCCGGCGAGGGATTCGACTTCTTCCACATCGGCGCCGGCGTCGGCGGCGCTCCGGCGATGAGCTGCGGTCAGAAGGCGGTGGCGATGAGAGATTCGGAGGAATTCATTCTTTACTCTATTTGAGAAATTTTTGACCTAACACGAATTTATTGGTTGTATCATTTTCAATTGGAAAAATATAGGAAGTTAAGAGGAAGAAAGATTGTAGCTGTTCTACGACTATTTATTATTGTGACGGAATTGTTTTATTTGATAAACGAAAAGAAAGTGATTCTTTGAATGGTGTTGGTAATTGTTATTTGAGAAATTTCGAATTATTTATTTTTTTTATTTTTTCATGTTTGAAGTCCAGTTTTTGAATGGGTACTGGAATATAGAGATTAGCTTGAGAAGGAAGAGATCTAGTTGAGGTAGAGTAAAGATATGAAATATATATTTTTGGGTAGAGTAATTTTTACCGGAGAGATACTGAACTTGAACCAGTAACTACAAAATTCCATATGAACTACACATATGTATAGAACCATCAAAAAAATATTATGAACCATATCATCCACAAAAATCACATATGTTACAAACTATTTCAGAATACAAAAATGTATATATATGTGAACAAAATAGGTAGATAATCATCAATTATACATAAATAAAAACAAGACGCTTATTATCCTTCACAATTGTCATCTTAAGTGACAGCCCAATTTGCAATTTCGTCACTTTCCTTCAACGTGGCAATATGTACTCTTCTGGAACATTACTAATTTTGTTTTTCAAAAAAATCAACAAGATGTGCTTGCAATGATCTCCTTAAATTTAAACATACGACAATCAAAATCCACGCCACACTTATCTTCTTCAAAAAATACTTCGTAGTGAAGTTATTTTGATTTTTCTTCAAGAAATACGTCTTCAGAAACATCGTACACTGCGTTGAACCTATATGAAAGCTCACAATAAAACTTACCCGTGAACTCCTTTTGAAATTTCTTAAACTTAATATTTGTATACGTTTGCTTGTCTTTTAGTGCATTGTCGTATTGCTCACCAAATTGCTTCAAAGTTGTTTTTGAGTTGACATAGCCGTCAAAAAAAGGAATTTTTGCTTTCACTACGTTGAGTGGTGGACATATCCATGACATAATTATATAAAAAAAATATATAAGTAATAATACCTGCCCAAAATGTATCGTTCACGAAAGAGGGAATCCAACGTTGTCGCTCATCATATAGTGCATTTAGCCATACATTGTCAAAAAGATCAATTTTTTTTGGAAAATAAGCCCATCTTTCTTCTAACTCTTTCTTTGTCAACGAATTATACACCATACATTGCAAGGCGTTCTTTATTTCTTCATATGAGCTTAAACGGCTCAACTTTTTAGGAATCTTTTTCATGATGTGCCAAAGACACCAACAATGTCGAGTGTTTGGAAATAAAATCGTGATTGTCTTTTGCATTGCCTTGTCTTGGACTGTGATTATAGCACTCGGTGCACGGCCGGACATACGTTCAAGCCATGTTTTAAACAACCAAGTAAATGTACCCGTATCTTCATTCGACAATAATCCACAACCAATCATTATCGATTCCCCGTGATGATTCACTCCCACAAACGGGGCAAATGGCATTTCATATTTATTAGTCAAGTATGTCGTGTCAAACGTAATAACATCACTGAATTCTGCATAAACTGCTCGACTTCTTGCATCAATTCAAAATAAATTATTGATACGAGCATCATCATCCAAATCCATCATATAAAAAAAAATTAGAACTTTTAGCTCGCATCGTCATCAAGTAATTATGGATTTCTTTAGCATCTTCAACACCTTAACGCAATCGTCTACTTTTGTAGACATAATTTCTACAATCTCTCTCTAAAAAAGAGACATTTTCATAGCCGCCGGCTTCCACAACCAAGGATTGAAAATTTCTTACGATATTGATTCCCGCTTGATCATTTAGTTCTAGCTTTCTTTGAGCACCAATGCTAATCTCTGTATTGCAAGAATAAAATTTTGATTTTGTTGGACTTAATCCATGATTGTGCTCAAATATGATTGAATCAACTCTACACTTTCCATTTTCCCCCATGGTACCATTAACCCTTGCTTTGCAACCTGTTTTTGTTTGTGGGTTTGGATCAAGGTAATTCTGCTTTGTAATCTCTAATTTTCCTTGCTCGTGAACATGAAAAAAGTAAGATGTTTCTGTTTTTCACACGTTGAACTATGAGAAGCTGCTTTCTTTACTCAAAATATTTATTTTAGTGGAGAAAGAAAGTGCCTGGTAAATCAAAATACATCCCAACTTCTAATGCTATTTTATCATCTTCGCACTCAACATATTTATCTAATGCACCACTTGTTTCTCCCATCATTCTAACGAGTTTGTCTCACAACCACAACAAATTCTTTACAGGTTAAATAATAGTATATCTAAAAAAAAAACTCCACAAGATTACAAGTTTAGAAAGTTAATTAACAGTATGTATATAACTTGGAAATGAGAAACCAATGTACCAGAGATAGAAAGCTTCTTTATGTCTTAAAAAAAACATCCGTATGTTTTACAGGTGTGAAGGAATATGGAAAGTCGACGCAATTTTTGAAGGATGATTGTTTGTTTGTTCGATCGTACGAGATTCAATATTCTAGAAGTGAAAAAAAAATCGAGAAGTTTCATACTCTAAAATAAGTTTGATGGATAAATACCACTTATTTTCCACCTTCGAATAGCCCGGGCTTTCTGTAATAAGTTTGCCTTTGGAGTTTGGCCGATTGTTTCGAGGCCTTCGACCTTGAGGGAAACAAATTGATTTTAATTTTGTAGAGCTTATCAAATGCCATCAAATTATAAGATCAAATGTGGCATGTGTCCGATGATGGCTCAAATCAATTTCATTAAAATCACATAGAGAAAAAGGTTTTGTACAAAGGTAGGTGTTGGTTTATTAATACCGGAAGTTGATTAGCTCAAATAGACTAACTTCGAATATCAATAAACGTGATATCTCTCTTAACTAGCAAAATTGAAAATAAAGATCAAAGTGTCTTATTAGATTTATTTTACATAAGTATATTTGAATCGAATATTTAATCTAGCTTATATAGGAATATTGTTGGTGTAAGATTTCGTCCTCTTGCTGAAATATTTTTGGGCATTCAAAAGAACGATGTATTGCGGACCACAATATTATCGAGTCGAGTTGTTCAAGGTCCATCCCAAAATCATTGAGCTGGACCGAACGGGGATAGACCCAAACTCAAAGCTCGGTCGAGTTGGACCAATCAAGGTCTAATCGAACAGCTCAGAGAGTCCGATCTCATGTCATCGAGTTAGTTTAATCGAAGACCAACCCAAAACACTAAAAGGCGAGCTAAGCTAGTCAATGTCAAGCATGTCATAAGCAGTAGTGGCGATCTGAACACTTTCCAGCTTCGCGCTCATACCCGTATTTTGTAGATGACCGCTTCAACAAGTTGGATCTCGACAGAGGCACCTGGAAGCTAGAATCCGACTTCTCAACAAATCTGAGCTAGAGCTGTCAAGTATTTAATATTATCGGATTTCAACGACAATTCGAGAAAAATTATTGATTAACTTTGAGGGCGAGAAAAAGATAGAAACTTAAGATTGTCCTCACTTAGAAGTTTTATGAGTCACGCTTACTTCCTCAATCGGAGTACAAGTCTTTTTAAACACAACTTTCTTTTTCTCCGACGCAACTTCCTTCACCGGATTAGAAGTCCTTCTTATAATCTAATTTTCATGTTCTATCACACGTAATAAGCAACCAAAATTATCTTTAAAAAGCGAGCATAAGACAAATTTGACCTCAGCTTGAGATCTAATGGGAGGACAATTCTGTCTATTAGAGAGCAAAAAATAAAATGGCGGTAATATACAGCAATAAAAATAAAAGAATATCTCTTACCTTTTTTCTTCAACATTATTTTCACTCGTTTTTATGAAAAATTGAATAAAACCAGATAAACCCCAAAATCGTCAAGTCGAAGAGAAAATGGCGTCTCGAACTGTGATGCTTCGTTCGGTCCTGTTAGCAGAGCCATGGCGACCCGTTCGAACCTCGTTCCGAGTCTCGGACTCTCCTCTGTCGAAGCTCAGGCTCGCTCGGACTCGGCAGTTTCACTCGGCGACTCGGACTCGCCGACTCAGTTGCTGCCACCGAGAAATTCCCGATTCCTCGGCTCAGGACGAGCAAGGTCCGCCGCAGGAAGTGGTTCTCAAAGCGATTTCAGGTCGTTCGAAAGCTTCTGGTTATTCCGTTCTTCAAATCTCGAGTTTTTTCCTGTTTGATTGGTGATAATTAGGGTTTTTTTTTTCGGTTCTTCTTCTTAAAGCAGAGGTTTCGAGGACAGAAGGGAGAGTTGGTCAGACGACGAATGTGGTCATCGGAGGCACAGTCACCGACGATTCTACAAACGAATGGCTTCAATTGGACCAGAAGGTATGTGAAAAAATGAATCGCTTGATCACAATCACATGAACAACAAAAATGGTAATTCAATTTCAATCGAATTGAAATTTTAGTTTATCGAGTGAATTGAATTCCAACAGGTGAACTCATATCCGACGGTTCGAGGATTCACGGCGATTGGAACCGGCGGTGATGATTTCGTTCATTCTATGGTTATTGCTGTCGAATCCGTGATTCAAAAACCTATCCCCGAGGTACACATTTTGAATTTTTCGGATGAGCATTATGTTCCATAGAGAAAGAAATGTTAGTATGTTCGAAGACCGACTTATATAGAAAAGCTTTTGAATTTCTTGAATTTATGTGAAATGGAACATAGTTTTAGAGCTGCAAACGAATTACAGTCCATAGATTAGTAAGAATGTGAGAATTTGTATGATTACTTGGTTACTAATTCATTTAATCGGAACACGAAGTTTCAAAATTTCGAGCCTCAGATCAAGTTCTTGGACTAGTAATGACATTTCACTCAGTGCATAGCTGCATAGTTTTATGGCGCCTTTAGTGCTTGATAAACTGTTTTTTTTTTTAATAATTTTTTTTAAAAACCATGTTTCACTTTGGTTAGTTACTTCGTGATGAATGATATAGTTTGATAGAGAATGAAGTGTGATATTTGGTGTATGGAAAATCAACTGTTGGTTGGCTTGTAAACTCAAGAAGGAAAAAAACATACACAAAAAAGAAAAAGAAAACGACAATGAAAAATTGACTTTATTTTCGCGGTTTCGCAGGGCCGAGTGAAGCAAAAAAGTTCATCACGGGGCAAATATATCTCTGTGAACATAGGTCCTGTTCAAGTCGTATCAAGCGAACAGGTCTCTCTCTCTCTCTCTCTCTGATCGTTTTTTTTTAACAACTTTAAATTAACCTTTTCAACGTGAATTTTCGATTAAAATTTATCAAAGTAAATCAAGCAAAAACTATAAATAAAATTCGGTTTCAGAATTATATTTTGCAAAATATCTGTACCGAATGTTTTTTCGCTGGCTAATCGAAGTGAATAAATTTGTGTAAAGGCGACCCAAAACTAGTTGTAACTAACATGGATTTTGGTGGTAATTTAAAGGTTCAAGCTGTTTACAATGCGATGAGGAGAGACGATCGGATGAAATACTTTTTGTAGCGTGTTTTGGTTGGTCTTTGTACAGATTGTTAATTTCTGGAGTTACATGCTCTTTTGTTTTACCCATCTCTGTTTTACATAGTTGCTTCAGTGCCATCATCATCAGACTCAGCTGGGATGGGAAGTTAAAATTAACTATCTATTGTATTATTTTTTTTCCCTCCAAAAACTAATGAGTTATCTGATATGTACTCTCATAACATGTCATAGTTTCTAACTTGTGATTGAAAACAAAATTAGTAATATTATAGTCTTAGAAACATGGATGTCTATGTCTCAAGTTAATCATAATTATATAATACAAGTTATATTCGTTGTTGAACGTTTCTTATGTCATCCATTGAACCTGTGGGCAAATGTAATGTTATAAACTGGGCCGAAATTTTCTTATTGGGCCGTTTTTAATGGGCCTTGGATAAGTTAGCTACATTAATAGTGAAATTACGAGTCTACCGCTTTTATCGGAAAAAGAGTGCTTGTCAAATTATAAACAATCATTTTCCTCTATGTTTTTCTATTTATCTTATATAATTTGTTTACAGGTTTTGGTTCTGTTTAGTTTAATTCATAAAAATATAATCTTAATAATTTTTAACCGTTAAAAAAACAAAACAGAAAATGTAAAAAGAGTTTAAACGACTATTATGTATAATTTTTTCGTTTAGAAATGTAACACTAAAATTACTATTTCTGTAATTTTAATACTTTGAATTGTTCTTCTAGTTTGCCCAGCTCCTGGAACACGCTAACGTTTTTTTTTCTTCTTTATTTTTCAAATTACTTGATCGCTGTATAAATGTGTAAGAAGACCTGTCATTTTCAACGTAAGTAATCTGAGCAAATCTCACATATGGCCAAGTCTCCATCCATGCTCTGCCACAACTTTAATGTCTAGTGTTGTTTTGGCTCATTTTAATTCGACCATTTTCTGACTATCATTTTTTTTTCTTTCTAAAATAATAGTAAATCGACGGTATTTTTCTTTCTATTTTAAAATGAAAACGACAACACCTGCTCAAGTGGGAAGCACCGGAAAATAGACACGAATCACGGTTATCAAGTTTTAAGTGTATTAAATTCTATACATAAATTCAAAACCTATGCTAAATGTTTAGGAAGTTGCCAAAAAAAAAAAAAAGCTTTCGGACAAAACATTGCAGCTTAACGCATGTGGGAGGGCATTTTTCAAAATTCAAAAGGGCAAATAAATGATTTCGTCAATAATATTGATTCTCTTACTCAAAAAAATTTCACCGGGACAATAAAAATGTAAACCGGTAACTCCTAATTGTTTAGCACAAAAAAAAAATAACTACTTACTATGAGCCTCATGAAATGTAAAAAAGGTCTTCTGAATTTTGTGAGGATGGAAGGTAAAACCTTATGAAATGTAAAAAAGGTCTTCTGAATTTTTTTATTTTCTTTTTTAAATCGGTATCTAATATAAATGTTTATATACTATATAAGAATGCATTAAAAAAAACACAATTGTAGTAAAAATAGGTGTCGCTTTCATTGTGTAATTTCCTTCTCTCCATAAAAAGGTCAAAAGGATAGCTTTACTTTGGATTTCTCCCAAACATATCAACTTTTGTGGAACTTGTCTTACTCGTCCGTTATTAACGCTATAGAATTTCTCAACCATATTGAGAGTTGAGACTTTCAATACCCTAAGATCGAGATTTTTGTTCTTAACTTTTTAACTTTTCTTTTATGCGTGTTTGTTTTCATCTTTTCCATTTTTATGCACACCGACTTCAGGCTTTTTTTTTGTTGGTACTTATAAAAATAGTTATAAATTTTAACCGGGAAAGTCAGTGAGATTCGAAGCATAGTAGAGTTGGTAAAAACTAAAAAGTAAAAAGTAATTTGTTAAAAAAAAACACCTTTTATGCATAGTTGCTAAAAGAACACCTTTTATTGCCTTTGAAAATTTGGGTCCGTATTTATAAGCTAGTTATTGTGAAGTTTGGAACTTAAATAGAAGTAAATTAAACATTGAAATTAGTTTTATATAGGTCATCAACTTGAGAAAGTTTTCAGTGTTTGTTGACTTAATTCTTCAATTTTAGTAATGGAAATGCGCGTGGTCCAATATTTAGGAACCGAACCTACCTTGGAGTTTAATGCAAAGTGGACAATAAACGAATTATATATGTGGAGTGTGAACTACTTAAGGTGATGAAAAAAAATCAATATTGAGCATCTAGTCTATCTTTGGAAACAAAAATATAAAAGTAAATATTTTGAGTAGTCTCACCTGCGTCTTGAGACTTACTAGTGCATATATATCGAACGAAGAATTTAATGTAATTTTACATAGCTCGACAACATTCAGAAGAACTAAAACTTAATTTAATGTTAGGTATGAACTTAATAGTATCAACAAATATAATTATATATCGTCCCAAACAATGAGATTTCGAATACCTTTAATCTTTAATTTTTAATTTTTAATTTGTTAATGTTACCTTAAGCAAATGAACAATTTTAATTTAAAAATAATACTCAATATACCTTAAAAAAAACCCTATCCGTTAAATGCTTAATCTTAGCAATTAAATCAGTTAATTTCTGCTAACCCCTCAATTAATTTTAGGCAAATTTCATGGTTATATTCAGGCACGAAGCCACATGAAAGTGAGAGAGGGCTATAGCCCCCCTGATTTTTTTTTTTTTTTTTTTTTTGCATTTTTTGCCAATTTTTATTTTTATTTTTTACATTTTTTACCCTCAAAATTTACAAATCAGCCTCCCCTGGATTTTTTCTTGCAAATTAGCCACCCCAAACTTAGATTTCTGGCTTCGTCTCTGGTTATATTTAATCTCTATTTAATTGTAACCAATTGAAAAATAGTTTAAAATAGCTGTTTTAAGGTAAGGTATAAAATATTTCTCAAGAATTGTTAGGAATTGCACATTGAAAGGACTGAATGAGAAACTAAGAAGTTATTATATTATTTTAGAGGAAATATATCATGTGAGAAATGAGATAGTCCCATATTGATTGTGTGTGTAAATAAACATGTGTTTATATATCGGGTGAAATTCTCCATTTGACACCAATTGGTTTTAAGATGGAATTTAACAGTGAGAAATAATACATATAGCTTCCACAAATATCATATAAAATTTTGCAGTTCGATATACATAATCATCTCCTTCTTAAATTTCTCTATTCCAACAAACAAAACGAAACGAGAAACGATCTCAAACAGAATTATAGCAAAAACTGTGGTTGCTAGCGCGAGAGCCGATATCACGACCCGAGGGGATGCGAAAATGCCAAAGCCTACCGACGGCTTTGACCAAGTATTTGCGGCAGAGAAACTCTTCGGCGAAGAGCTTCTCGACGGGGCGGTCCACGTCGTGGAGGAACACGTGGGTGGGCCCGGGGCGGGACCGGCGGTGGCGCGCCATAACTGCCGCGGAGAAGATCGCGGCCATTCTGCCGGGAGCCTCGGGGAAGTAGCCACGTGGCGCGTCGATCATGATGAGGTCCCACTCTGTCTCGTAGACCTCCCGCGGGAGATTCTCGAGAGCCAGACGACACTCCGTGTTCCCTTTCAGCGGCCACGCCTTCTCTGCCTCGCATCGCTTCTCGGCTCGGTACGTCGATATAAGCTCGTTCGACTGAGTAATTAATCAATCATTAATAATAGAGAATAATGACATCAAGAATCAGGGACGGAGCCATAAACCTAAATTAGAGGGGAGCTAATATGTAAAAAAAAGTTTAAGAGGGGCTAATTTTATAAATATTTAGAGCACACATAATCA
This sequence comes from Urtica dioica subsp. dioica, assembly GCF_054948205.1. Lineage (NCBI taxonomy): Eukaryota > Viridiplantae > Streptophyta > Magnoliopsida > Rosales > Urticaceae > Urtica > Urtica dioica. The sequence continues at coordinate 50,030,215 of NC_142758.1, forward strand.
TCATTCACAATTAATTAATTTACAAAATAATTAAGAATCTAAGTTAATAAACGGATGGACACTACTTGCGAATTTTATTAAACTTGGACTATGTCGTTTTTTATTTATTTTTTCTTCCAAAAAGAATAATAATAATAAAAAATCAATCTTTTAAGAACACAAAAAATACAAAGGCAATAAAATGCATGGTATTTTTGGATTTATATTTATTAAAAAAGCAATGTTAGGAGTAATATCTTCTATATAATCGTATCAATCATCTAATATATAATCAATTTTAGGGGTAATATCTTCCATAATCGTATAAAATATTTATGCATTAACTTTTTGTTGACAATTTTTTCCAATACGATACAATATGAGTATGACCAACACAATGGGATTCTCTACTCGATTAATTTATAGTGCAAATAAGTATTCAACTACTCATTAAATATAAAATGTGGTTTGGAATGTAAAAAGTCCAACTTATTCATATCATTGTGTTTTCAGTCCATGGCACCTAAAGTAAAACCAATCAAACTTTGGCATTATAAATTCTCTATTTTCCTTATTTCCACTCGTGTAAGCTATGGTATAACCCCATTATTAATGACTTAATTTATAATTAGAAAGAAGATCCGTCCACATTTTTAAGCGCCATAATAAAATCTACATTTTATTTAGCTTTTAATTTGGACAATCATTTAGACCTTTAATTAAAACAATGATACCAATCCAATGATAACTACAAAATTTCCATTCCGTCCAAAGAATTTCCCAAATCACATTCTAAAAGTACCACCGACATGAACACACGAAACAAAGTGATTAATGATTTAATCCCAATTTTTTTTTGGGGCCACACATGTAAAATTCAATAATAATAACAAAACAAACAAAAAATGAAAAATATACTTTTAATTTAACCTATTGGAATTCGGACAAAAAATATAGGCCCCGTTTGTTTAAGTTTTTCATTCCTGTTTTCTGTTTTCTGATTCTAAATTCCAGAAAACAGTTTTAGAAAAACTGTTCGGTTATAAATTCTAGAAAACAGATTTAGAATCATGTTTCTGTTTTCTTTAAAATTTGTTTAGAAAACAGAAAACAATGAAAAGTTATTTTCTATTTTATCTCTATACAATTGAATGGAAAACATAACCAAACAACATTTAAAATATTCTGAAACGTAATTCTAAATTTTTTTTTTTAATTTAAAAATTAGAATAAAAAAACAAAATTTAAAAACAGAAAACGAGTTTAGAAAACTAAACCAAATGGCCCCATAATATCCTATCTATATGCCAGTGAAAAAAAAAATTAAAAAAAAAAAAAAAAAAATATCAGTTCTTACTAATTCTTCGAGACACGTGGCATTGTTTGATTGGGCTTACCTGTTGGAGCTGGGTTCGGTAATTGACATGGTGGGCCCGGAGGTTAGGATTGTCTTTTAGGACGGTTTGGAGCCACTTGGGGTCTTCTTCCAAAAACAGAGTTTTTCCTGTTGGCGCTGAGTTGAACGATTCCCACATCACCGAGTCGTGTCCCAAACCGAAGACGAGGAAGTTGAAGCCCTTATCGACGCCGTTATATTCCGACGTTATGACGTCGAGCGTCACCGTTATCTCGGCCTTGGACTGCTGCGGGACCACCTTGGACGTGGCGTAGTGGAGGATGGCGCGGAGCTTGTTGACGGCGTCGCCGGATGTTGTGACGGCGTTAGTGGTGGCGGTGGTGACGGAGGGGCAGAGGCGGGAAGTGAAGTTGGAGTCGAGGTTGATGACGGCGGCGATTAGGAGAGCGCCGCCGAGGACTAGGGCTAGGGTTAGTCCGGTCATGCATGTCCAACGTCTCTTTTGCTCCGATCCCAATACCTTGTTGTGTTGCTTCATCTTTTTTTTTTTCTTCTCTCTCTCTTGAGTTTTTTTTTTTGTGTCTGTGTGTGTGTAACTATGTACGTATATATGGGATATATTAAAAGGAAGGAGGAGAAGTATATAAGTGGGGTTTTTTTTTTTTTTTTTTTTAATTATCTAAAAAAGAGAAGGCAAAGAAAGAGGAGAGGAAAAATGGAAGTTTGGAGGGTTTTCTTTGATTTGGGAGAAAGATGATATTTTTATTTTTTTATTTTTTGGAGTGTATGAAGAAGAAGAAGAAGAAGAAGAAGAAGAAGAGACAAAAATGAGAGAATATTTTTTGAATCTAGAAAGAGAAAAAGAAATTAAATGAAAATGGAAGTTGGGGACTTTGGGAGCGTTGTCTTTGGTTTGAGTTTTATGGGGTAAAGATTTATAGGAGGAAGATAATGTAAGGGGATATTTTTGTATATATATATATATGTATATATTTTGAAGTTTTAGGAGGGATGTTTTTATTTGAATGAGAAGGAAGATAGGTGATTGATACGGAAGAAAAATGGATGAGGTTTTAAATGATTGATAAATTAAAAACTGGAATATTTTTAAATGATTGAGGTTTTTGTAAGTAACAATTGTTGTTTTTGTGATAATTATTGTTTGTTATGTATATATTTGCTTTAAAAAAAAACGCTAAATTATTATTAAATATAGAGAATAGGTAATCATTTATTGAATAATTTGTAAACTTATATGATAAATGATTGTAGAATTATGTTTTATGCGTACAAGTTTATTTAATCTGTAATAATATTTTAAAATTTTCGGACCTGTTCGGTCATTTAGTGAAACGTTTTCAATTGTTAAGAATTTAATGGAACATTTATTGCATAATTAATTTTTAATGGATGATTTATTTCAATTTGGTGCAGCTAATTAATTAATTTGGGCTTCGCAGATCATTTAAATGGTAGGCCGTCCCTATGAAAAGATAAGATATAGAGTACATAATTTTGATTTTCTTTTCTAAGTAATAAAGAAAAATATAGATTAATTAAAGGGTCCATATCATGTTGGTATAGAAACTATAGATCGATTATCATCTTCGAACTGATATTTTAGATTGCTTGCTTGAGATTTACACAACCAATCTTTTATTTATTTTTGAGCGAAGATATTATACATATAATATGCATGACTAGCACATACCGACAGCGAGATATTTATAAATTTTATATATAATGAAATGAACTTAGATATCACCAAAATAACAGAAGTTTTCTCACGCAACAAATTTCCTCGTTGACTATAGGGTTATAAAATTTAGTAAGAGTTCCAGATTATATTATTTAAAAAAAAACAAAAATCAGGGTTAAGATTTCTAATAAAGTGAAATGACATAATGTTGGCTTCAGGAAGAACTAAAGAACATAGAAGCCTTTAACGTCTTTAATTTATAAATAAATCAAACTGTCAATTTGTGCTCCCTTTAATTATATATTAATTATTTTATTGTAACAGCCCTTAAATTTAATATGAAGGTTATAAAATTAAAATATATCCCTTCTTAATTAAAATTTATAATTTTGTAATAAATATTAATTTTAAATCAAAGTTTAATTTTTGTCCCTCTTTAATAGTATAACTTATTATCCTTCTAAATGATTATTATGCCTTTTACTCCCTTAAGCTTTGCTTTTTTGGCTCTGTCTATATCCATCTTGGAATAAGCTGAATATTTTATATGCGTAATGTATATAAAGTTTATCAACCCAGATGATCGTCATTAAATTCAATCGCTGTATTTTAAGCTTTTTTTCAAAGAAAAACTTAAGAGAGATTTAAATAGTAACACGACAATATGAAGTTAAAACTTTAATCTGTACCTAACCAATAATAGCGTACGTGGACCCTTTTATCTTAATATGACATGACATGCATTGATGATAATACATTTACAATTATACGAAAATACTTACACAAATTTACGACTTATTATGTAATCTAATAAGCGAAACTATGGAAAGTTCATATTGGTAGTTAGTACACACAGGTTTTTATCGTGAGGAAAAAACATAACTGAATACGGTATAATTAAACATTTTGTAATTCAATGTTTATATATATAAGCATGACATTGTTTTTTTACCTCAAACATTTTAATTACAAAAATCTGGTCAGAAGAATGAAAAAATAACCATGAAACATGAAATTCTATTAATTAGTATATATTCGAAGAAGACATTTTAACAAAAAAGTGTATAGTTTTATATCAACATTATACCATCTGTTTAATAGAAAAACGAAATTTATATATTTAGTTTTCAAAAATATCAGACTCTTTCAGCTTAATATAAATAACGTGTATCTCTCTAAAAACATGATATATTTCAAATATCACCATTATCATTTTTTTTACTGGTTATGTTTGGCTTAGCTTATTAACCTTGATTTTAGTTTTTCTAAAAGTTAAATCATATTCAAATATTTGGTAAAATTGTTTTTTCTAAAAGCTAAAGAGTGTTTTTGAATATTTTAACTAAAAAACAAAAATCTATAATTTGTAGCTTTTATACGTAACTAGTTTTTAGTTTGTAGTTTCTCTCTCTTAACTTTTTTTTTCTTTTACACTAACTTTTAATTCTAATTATCTTTATATGCTTTATCAAATAATTTTTTTGACGTCGCCAAAATTTATAATTTATTTTTTACATTCTATAGACACCCACTTTGATATATTTTTTATATACCAAAATATATCTTATTATTATTATTAATTACATTTTATATAAATAATTATTACTTAGAAATATTAATATATATTTTACCAAACACTAAATCATTTTTAAAACACTCATCTGTTTTTTAAAACAACAGTTTTTTCGTACATCTATTTTAAAATCATTTTTTTTACAAAAAATTGGCTGCTTAAGCCACGTAATGTGTAGCAATTTAAAATTGGTCAACGTTTTGTTAATAATCCGTAAATAGCCTAGATGCTTACGTGGCAGCTCATTTATGAAGGATTTTTTTACTGATTTGCCCTTGTTTGACCGATTTAGTAACTTCTTTTTTAGGCAGTTTTTTTGTTTGAAATTTGAAAAAAAAATCGGCAAGTTTTAATTAAACAATATTCAATATTTGCGAGATTTTTGAAAATTCTGATTCAAAATTTAATTTTGAATTCGTGCAGGTAGTTATTATGAGCGCATATTTTTAGGTTATTAGTTTCTAATTTTGTTACAAAGTATTTACTGGAAATCTGTTAATAATAATTCTATTTATTGAAAATATTTATAGTTGATATTTGTTGAACGCTTTATTCAAATATTCAATATTTACACGAATATTCAACAATAATCTGTTATTATTCAAATCTGTTAACAATATTCAATATTTACAGTGAATATACTGTGAATAAGCTTTCAATTTACAATGAATATACTGTAAATAAGCTTTGTATTTACAATGAATATACTGTAAATACGCTTTGTATTTACATGAATATACTGTAAATATGATTTCTATTTACACGAATATACTGGGGAAAAAAAAACTGTTCTTCGCGGAGTCCATAATATCGATCGGGACCTCTAGACGCAGATTCTTCTCTTCTCAGAAAATTCAAACAGGGAGCACGAGAGGAAAAAAAGATCAATCTCTTGAATTGCGACGGTTCTCTTTGATGAATACCTTCTCAATTTGATGAATTTTCACGGGAAATACATTCTCAATTTGATGAATTCCAGCCGAACTCCTCGTCAATCTCTTCTCGGCAACTCCCGGCGACTCCCCGGTCCGCTCATGACGGGGTGTTTGGTGGTGGTTCGGTCGAGCGTTCTCTTCTTCCTCGAGCTCTCACTCCCTCGATCTCTCTCTCGGCTCTCTCTCTCTCTCAGCTCTCGTCCATCTTTCTTCTTTTTTTTTTTTTGAAAAACAATAAATGAGAGTGGTTTGCGTGTGAAGTGTGAACGCAGCTATACGGTTTTAATTACCTCTTCAATTTGCGCGAGCATTAATGACGAATATTAGAGCTGATCACGTATTAATGAGCCGATACATAGCGGGCGGGAAAATATAAGGGTACTCTCGTCCTGTTCTTGCTGTAAATAAATCATCCTGGCTATTTACCACTTATTAACAAAATGTTGGCTAAAAATAAATTGCCTATTTTCAGGAGGCTATTTAGCTTAATTACCCTTTTTTTTAAGCAAAGCTATGCCAAACGCAGCCACTAAAAAAATTGAATTCTCCAAAATACCCTTAATGAAATAACTTTTTTTTTTCCTATTTTAGATATAAAAAAATTAAATTAAAAACTTTCTTTATAAAAGTTAAGGATTTTTTTAATTATAGAAGCTTTGATTTTTTTAACAGTAAATAAATATTTATTATTTTAAAGGTATTTGGGGAATTCTTTTTTTTTTTTTTTGTAAAAAATAAACGAAAATGGTTGTATTTGCAATATAATATATTTTTGGAGATATATATATATCAATTATATTAAAATAAAATTAATATAAAAGGATATGTCTGATATTTTTAAAAACTGAAAGTATAAATTTCGCATTTCGATTAAATAGAAGAGATGATTGGGTATTTAAAAAGAAATAAAAACAGTAGTTACAAAACCATAACCTTTATATCCCTCCCAATTTTTATAGACGAAACACAAACGGTAAACTTAAGTTAAAGTTAAACAGCCTCGGGTGTGAGACGACAAGATTTCAAATCCACGTGGTCACAATCCAATTTTAAGGGCATAAATAATTTTTGTGCTTCCTACCAGATCACCATCTCTGATATCATTATGTTAGACTTTGAATACTTTTTTTTTTTTTTGGCAATTAATTTAAATAGCGATAAATGGAGCTAATTTAATGTGACAAAAAAAAGGGGGACGAAGATAATGCTATATTGAATATTCTCTAAAAGAACTTTAAAACCAAAAGAAAACAGTGTCCATGCGACAATGTTGATTGATATATATATTTTTTTGTTAAGGAAGATTGATTTTTTTTCAAATAAGTTGATGGATGTGTTGTTACATAGAGGTGATATGTATTATAGTTCTTTATTCCGCGGATTAAATAATGCTGAATTGATTGATAAGGCCTCGTTTTGTTCCAACGCATTAGGCATGTGTAGTAACGGTTAAGATATCCCACCTTGAAAATAGAATGATTAACATATAGGGTTAAGATATCCCACCTTGAAAAGAGAATGATCAACATAAGATCTCTATATCATAAGTCATAAGTAACTAAGGACTTTTGTGATAGTCTTGTTTTTGTAATTAGGATATTTTAATGCTTGTAATATTGTCGAAAAATATGTTTATTTTCATGGTTTAAAAGGATCTTCAACGATTTGGAGCTACGATGACTTGATTTAAAATAATCTAAAATAGTTCAAAACAATGTGGTCTAAAATGATTTAAAGATCTATAACGGACCGGACTATTTTTACAAATTTGGTATAATATGATTTTTCTCTTATATGGTGTGACAAGTTTAAAATATTTAGATCGTTGTGACTAGTGTTGAATCGGACTGAATCATGCATAACTTTAAAATATGACACAAACATGCCACATTGATGCGAAAGTTATGTCTTAAAAAATTATGTCTTAAAGTTTGCTAATTGTTGGAGAATTTCTTTTGAGCTCCATACACGCCTAAAAATAAACCATTTATTGGAATAAACATGTGAAAAAATGGTTAGATGCGAAAGCTTCACACCACCTTTCATGGACATATTTTGGAATTGAATTCATCTAAGCCCAAAAGCCCATTGATGAACATGGAAGACAAAGATCAGGCCTCAACAAACTATGCACGGTCCAGAAATAAATACGTGGGCTCAAACGGAAAGTTATAAAAGTATGAAAATTACCCTTTCACTTTAGAGCGTTATAATAGTAAACTTTGAAATTAAAGGGAAAGTGTGCGAACAATGTTGTCATTCTCATTCATATTATTTATCTCTATAATTTAAACCAAATTCAGTTCTATTTCTTAACCATTTCTATATAAATAGTTAAGTTGATCAAATTTTTATTTTATTTTTATAAATCGTTAGCATATATGGTTTAATACTTTATTTCATATATACCCGTCCCATCTTAATATCACACACATATGGAAATCGTATTTACATTATTCCATTTTCATATTGTTGACAGACAAAGTTAGTACAACAATCGTCTTACGAAGAACACTTGGTTCTAAACGTGCAGTACCGAAAATTCCAAGTGTTTATACAAGATTATCTCTGAATACATACGAATATAGTAAAAAGGAAAAAATGTATGTTTTCGAAAAGCCTTCTCTTCTTGTGATCAATCCTATGTCTCAGGCGGTTATCAAGGAACCGCTCCCAAAACGTGCGTAGTTGGTGGTTATTTCCTCATCTACTCGGCATAACCGTTGAGGTGAGCGTTTTACTTGAGTTTAAATTTGTTTACACATGTTTATATTTGGTTTGCCAGTCTTTGACCTATAATCTTTTATTCTCTCCGAAGTTCTGCATGATAGGTTCGTTCTTAACTTATGAACGGATCATATTCTTCATCTTTAAAGAGTCTTCGGACCTATTTGACTCGGATTCAGTGTTGAATTTCTTTTGTTTTCGGTGTCTTCGAGCTCGTGTTCGGACTATACAAATTATATGAGTAACACATATGAATGAATGATTGAAAGGAAATGTCAAATATACATCTGAATACTACACAATCTGAATATTTGCGAGCCAAAAAATAATAATAATATATAAAACCACTTTATACTCTAGGAAAATTTTCAACAATAATTTATTTTTAAAGTATTATTATGATTTCACAGTTTTTTTTTTTTGGTTTATAATTATGATTTCACAGTTGCGTACATGGAATGGAAGTCAAATTTAACATATATTTTAAAATCATCGATCACTCACTAATATTTGTGAAACATCGTTGTTGTTTTTTAGTACTTGGCATACAATAACGTCGTCACGTTAATTTCACGTGCAGTCTTTAAGGATCTATCATGGGTAGAACCTATTTGCGTGTTATTATGGGAACACAAGTTGCAACATGACATGTTCTGTAGTAAATAAGTGGCATAAAAGACAATTTAAAAATTTAGAAAATATGTTTTATTGGGACTGTAAGCTGCTAGGCTAATAAATTGATACCAAAACCTGAATTCGAGCAAGAAATCCAGATCGAATGATGTGATCTAACGAAAGAAGAAATAAAGACATTTCGAAGAGCTCATTACATTTCAAGAGGAAGACTGTGATACAAATTAACGAAAAATCAAAATGGAAACAAATGACAATAATGATGTAAGTGGGTTTTTGAAGACTCAAAAATAACTTTCAAATGATCAATCCAATTTTCAAACTGAGAGTCAACCAATTCGATAAGTCTCCAAATGGGCTGATTTAACAAAGTTGACACATTCTGGCCCAAAATTAAAAGTAATCTAATTGAAGACAAAGGGTGTGTTTGATAATCAACTCAAAAAGTGTTTTTGAGTTTTTGAATTAAAAAAATATGAAACAAAAAGTGAAAATTGTGTTTGGTAAAATTTTTGGAAAATTTTTAAAAAAATTTTTGAAGTTGTTTTGTAAAAGAGTAAAGAAAACTGAAAACAAATAAAATGTGTTTTTGGAAAATTTTTGGAAAAAAATTTATTCTCTTCTCTCTTCCTTCTCCTCATCTTCTCTTTTCATTTTTTCAAAAACAAAAATGAAAACTGTACCAAACACTTTTTTCAGTTTTTTCAATTTCTCAAAAACAAAAATGAAAACTGTACCAAACAGCTTTTTGAAAACAACTGCAAAATAATTTTTCAGTACAACTACAAAAATTAGAAAATAGAAAGCAAAAACTTTTTGAGTTAACTAACAAACAACCCCGAATCACTATAATTAAGGTTCATATGCATTGAGGGAGGTAAATGGTTATTTAATGTGGCTGTTCACTTGCTTTGTAGTTGTCTAATTATCACTCAGAAGTGGATAGACAAATTTTGTGTGATTATGAGTATTCAGTATATTAATTAGTGTGTATTTATGTCTAGACTCTAGAATGAGACTCTTTGTATGCCTAGCATGAATGGTTATTTCATACCTATAAATAGTATTTCATATTAATAAAAAGATATACAATGATGGATTAAGAAAATAAGAGTGTGTCTCTTTTGAGTTCTTCAAGAACCGTCTCGAATTTATCAGAGTTTTCCGTGGCGTTCAACAATGATTTATCAAACGGGTTTCCACTATCGATTGCGTCTTTCTTATTCCAAGGTTCTTACTTCTTTATAAGTTACAAGTCGTGGTTTTGTCCCCCTCATGAATCTGATTCTAGAAAATGATCTTGAAGACTATGTGAACGGGTTTCGTTGCACTTGTCGGCGTTGTTAAGTATTGATCTATTTTTTTTAGGTAACATGTTTAATTACGCTAAAATCATAAAAAAAAAATATATCAAATGCGCGATCCACACAAATTTATCGTACAAGACTTAATACACTCTTCTACATGAGAATTGACAAAAGTTTTATAAAATAATCACTAGCCCTAAATTTCAAAACTTTGGAGATTATGAACGTAAAAAATCAATTAATGGGTCAAAAAAATTCATTGTTTTAGTATAAAACTTGAATTAGGTTGCCCCAACTGCTAATAATCAGGTTATATTACAGTTTACGTTTGATTGTATATCTATTTGAAACGAGCAGTTAAACCTCAACTAATTACAAGTAAATCCTATAAGTTACTACTCGATGCATATGATGATAATAAGCAAGTCCATATATACTCATCCCCAACTTGATATCACACACATATATGGCAATCGTATATACATTATTCCATATAAATGAATGGAAAGGCATATATCAAGTGGAGTCCTCGTAGATTGTGCGACTTCACAACTCGCTCACCGCCTTAGTCTGACACGTGTCCGAGCGCAGATTACGTGTGATCAACTCTCCGTCGCAACCAGCTCATTCAATGCCGTCTTTGTTTGAAATAATGTAATTAAGCTCTCTCTCACCAAAATAAATATAGAGAGAGAGAGAGAGAAGAGAGAGACTGTATCACCATCACTCACCCCCACCATTCACGTATATTCATGACAATATGTAGCGTCATAACTCGACTCAACTCGCATATAATCACGAGAGAGAGATTGAGTAAAGTTTTTGGAAGATAAAGATCAAGTTTTTTTTTTTTTTACAAATTTTTTATATGCTTCTTCCTTAATTACATAAATATATAGAGATGGATCTTAATATCTGATTATGTCGGATAAATACAAAAAAAATAAAAAAAACAGGGCTAAAACAAACAAAAATAATATAAAGTTAAGAGGAGAGCTTGGCCCCCCATAAATTCTCCCACCTAGGTACCGCCCTATAATCACCACTATTCACACATATATATATATTCATTCATGACAATACGTATGACTATATGTAACGCATTAATGCTCTCTAACCACCAAGCTCATTGTTGTCATCATAGTGATCAATATCTAACGGTCAAGATATAACGCTGCCCAAAGCCGGACACAATAAATACACCCCACACACAACACAACACAACACAACACAACACCTAGCTACTCCAAGAATACATATATATATATATATATCCCCACCCAACCCCAAAGCATACATTATATATAACACACTATACATCTAATAAGAAAGAAGAGAATATGATGATGATGATGAGGTTGTTGGGAGTGGCAATATTGGTAATTATGGGGGGAGCGGCGGCGGCGGTGACGATGGAGGAGAAGTGCGGGGCGGACTTGCAGAAGCTGGCGGTGTGTCTGACGTTTGCGACGGGAAAAGCGGAGACGCCGACGAAAGACTGTTGCACGTCAGTGTCGGGGATCAAGGAGAGCGAGCCCGAGTGCCTCTGCTTCATAATGAAGCAGACGCACTCGGGTAGCGATAAAGTGAAGGGCCTCGGCGTCCAAGAGGCCAAGCTCTTTCAGCTCCCATCAGCTTGCGCTCTCAAAAACGCATCTTTGGCCGAGTGTCCTAGTAATTCATTTCTATCTCTCACCATCGCGTTTTTTTTTTTGTTATTTTTAATTTTCGTGTTTGATGTGCTTATTTTTAATTTTTTTTGCACTTTTTGCCCATTTAAAAAAAAATTACATTTTTTTCCCTTGAAAATTTATACTTTTGGCCCAATTTTTATAAATTTTTTACAATCAAGCCCCCCCTGAATTTTTTTTTTTCCAAATTAGCCCCCCTTGATGGACTTTTTTGGCTCCGTCACTACTAGTGACTTAGTTTTTTTTTTTTTTTTTTTTTTTTTTTCTCTCTCTCTCTATATTTTAACTTGCATGGATTAGGATTGCGAGATTTTGTAGAAAAATTTTATATGAGGTTTAGTTTTCGTGTTTTCGAGGGGTTTTATTAGTGAACTAGTTTTTTTTTGTATGGTTTTGGATCGAGAAATTTAGATGAAAATTTTAAATTGGGGTTTGATTTTAAATTGTGGGATTAATAATTGAAATTGAAATGCATGATTAGGATATTTGTAGTTGATGATTATTCGCGAAATTTTTGTTTTTATAAGGAAATTTCTAATGATATGATGTTGAAGGTGTCGGCGAAAGCTTTTTGAAAAATATTACCGACACAAATTTTGTTATTTTCAAAGGCAACAAAATAATCAACAGAATTTCGGATTTTCCCGGAAAGTTTTTTGTTTTTTTTTTTTTTTAACATTTTAAACCCTGATTTCAACTTAATTTTTTTGTTTTAGTGTTTTCTAGGGTTTGTACAGAGGATGGATGCTAATTAAAGCATGAACATCTTCTTTTTTTTCTGTAATAATTCTGTTTAAAAATTTAGTAGCGATGGTCATTTTTTTTTTATGAGAATATAACTGTGGGCACGATGTTAGTATAAGATTATAACAACGATTTAAATGTATAGATTTGGTTCCCTAGCTAAGTGAAGATTTACAATTAGTCTAAAAACACTTTTCTGTTTGTAAATGGATATATATATTTCAATTAGAATCACGACTTTCTCTTTGTGAAAACTTGTGAGCGAATTTCTGTTTTGGTTTTATGTTTGTTTTGGCATATATGTTCCATAGATTTGTTTTGCATATATATATATATAGTAATTATACAGCTATCATGAAATTGATTTGGGAAGTTAGCTATTAAGTGGTAAATATATCTATATATATTTATATATATCAGCCAACTGTTATTACTCCACTTGATATATACATACATAGTAACATATAAATAAATGTCGGTAGTTCCATACTTTATTTTTTTCTTTTCTGTTCCTGTTTTGTTTCCGTTGTTACTTTCCACTTAAAGTCTCTTGAAATGAGTACCGCTGAGAAAATATATTTAATTTTGTTAGTTGTGGCAAGTACAAGCGTCCCATAAGACATTAAATGTTTTGCATGTAAAATGAACTTCTAACACCCACCAAACTCTTCCGCTAAATTTAATACGTCTCTCAAATTAGAACCCACTGTTTAATATACTTCCACACCAATAATAACTAATAAATTCATGGTCTTAATTATTTGAGTTTGACACGCATCAGAACTTCTTGAAAATTTTATATTTTGGACATAATTTCTTTCAATTTAATATATTTATTCATTTGAGTCTATGACATTTTTGTTGCTTATGTGCTGCCTCAACAATATTTCTGGCTCTAACACTCAGGAACGGAATTAGACGGATATAATTACAGGATTATTTTTGTTAAAAATATCAGGGACTAATTTGAAATATTCTAATGTAATTTTTTGATGAAAAATAATGGTTATTTCTTTTTTCTTTTTTTATTTTTATTTTTTATTTTTATCTTTGTGGCTGTCCCTGCCGCCAGTGCTCATGGTGGTAGAGAAAATAGATGATAAATATAAGCTTTTTTTTTTGTTATAAAATTATTAATGATGATAATTGATAGTTTGATCGTACGTTGATTTTTTTGTTTGTTTATAATTTTTATTATGATCACAGAGCTTCTAGGGTTAGATCCGAACTCCAAAGAAGCTGCGATATTCTCATCTAACTCAACCACCGCTCCGGTAACGACGACTCCGGCGAAGTCAACGCCGCAGATGGGTAAAGATAGCAACGGTGGGACCCACTTCGTCGCCGGTCCCCTTGGGATCGCCGTGGCGGCGATTTTCCTCTTCATGTGCTCGTACAAATACTGAGATTACTCTATATATGTATATGGAGTTTTTTTTGGCTTGTCGAACTTTTTGATATTTTGGCTTTCTTTTAGGAAGTGAAACAATTTGTAATTCTCTCGGACCATTTATGCATTTGTGTTCGTGTGTGTTTTTGTGACTTTTGATCAGAGTTGGCAGTGACGTACGTACGTGTGATTTAAATTTTTTTTTTTTTTTTCTAAAGCACTTTCACGTTTCAGTTCTTATCTCTTCTCTATAGTTATTTATTTCTCTGAATGTAATTTATTTATTGCAATTGTTTCTTTAATTTACGAGGAATCCATCGGTGTTCGGACAAAATTATTATGATTATTATGTAGGCGCGATTTGGATGGATCTTAAACTTTCTTTCACATTCTGTGATCATAAGGTTCGCTTGAATTGTATATAAGACAAAAAAAACTTGGAAGTTGAATTATGTAATAACGTGTGTAGTTGATTCTTGATTGGTTCGTAATGCAATAAAACGCATTATAGAGGTTCAGAGTTTTTTCAAGCATCCATAATTGATAATTTCATTACCTTTTTTTTTTGGAAAAAGGGAAGAATTGATAATTTCATTACTTTGTAAACGAGTTATATATATATATATATATATATATATATATATATATATATATATATACACATGCAAAATATTACTCTCCATTTTTTACGAGTTTTATAACGCTCCGTCCATGATTATTAATATTGAAAGCAATTTACTTGATCGTTATGTTAACTGTTTATTTATTGAATGTCTGGATTTTATCCTTAATATATTATGTAAAATTTTTGTCATGTAATATTATTTTACTTGAGTTGCTAAAATCGGAACGATATAAAGTAACAAACCAAGAAAGAAGTGTGCCTATGTATGTTTATGAACAGAGAGTAAGAGGATAAAAAAAAAAGGCTACATAATACAAATCAACAATTTAAAAACGACATAGAATTGCATCTAGATTAAAAACGACAATCGTTTGAAAAGAAAACGACAGAATAGTGCAGATAAATATTTTAAATCCGTCATTTAAAAAAAAAAACTGACACTAATATAAAACTGTAATGACACGTGGTATTCTGTTAATCATAACACTGGAATTAAAAGTAATTTATCCAGGAGGAAAAAAGAATAGATAACCAAGTGCATCCGTAAAACTTTAGGTATTTTTATCTCTATTTCCTCTAAATTTAATTTTAGTTTAGATCACAATGACATATATATTTATATTATATACACATAATCCAAAAACCAAAAACCAAAAACAAACTGTTTTAAGCACAAAGTACAATCAAACCGCAAAACTATAAATGTTACGTTTTATTTTACATTTATGAACTATGAAGTACTTACTTTTGTACTTATCATTGGAGAAATGTAGGATAAAATGATAAATGTATTTTTGTACAGATTACCAAACTCTGATATTTGGCCCAAAGTCCATATTCGTCAGCCCACACCACAGATATAAAAAAAAAATATATATAAAAAAAAAAAAAACGATGGCTTGTAACGTGGAGTGGGACCCACAGCCACAAAACGGTGAGTTTTGTTTCCATTTTAAGTTCCCGCTGGTAAACTATCGAACTATTATTCTCAGCCTCTCATCGTCCTGTCTCTCTCTCTCTCTCATAGGGCATAATAGAATACTTCGCGCCCCAGAATCCTTACCAAGATCTCTCCCCTCTCACGAACTCGAGTTTCAAGTTTCAGCATGTCTCAGGTAAATTTTGCTGTCATCTTTGATCTTCGATTTCTTCCGATC